>NC_136485.1:28956660-29239160 GCF_053919585.1 Euprymna scolopes
TGTTGAAGAGGACGGTCGGCATGCCGGTCAAGAGGGCCAACGGCCAGACGACACAGATTACACAAATGATGCGACGCCTGTTGCATACTATATGAGCTTCAAACGGATGGATTATTCCGATGTACCTGAAAAGAGAAATAAATACATTAATCAATAAAGTTTTAACATTGTATTTCAAACTGCGGTATTTTTTTTAGTTTACCGACCCTTCGGCATTCGCCTCTAATTTGTCGACTTGGATTGGTTTTCAGGTACGCTGAGAACGAATATCGCATTTATTTTTTCCGCAAGCACGCAGTTATCCATATTTGAAGACATTCAGTACCCAACGTAATCACTATTGTTTTTGCTGGCGGCCATCTTGTTTCCCATTTAGGAAAACACGCCAAAAAACAGCTAAACGGAGTCAAGACATGGCCCAAAACATTTTTCGGCTTCAATGTCGAAATGATCCCCCCCCACCGCACCCTTCCGGATATTTTTCCGCTCCCCGATATAAAAACGGACAATCTTTTTTTCGCTTTCTTAATTACATCATTTTTCACTTTCTTATTAAAAGGCGCGAACGCGCGTAGTCACTTGCCGTTTCACAAGGTGCATGAATACATGGCAGACATTTTAAATGACAAGAAATATTTTTCATAAAATAAAGTTTTCACCTCATTTAAGAGTAAAAATATTGCTGTCAGTAAGTTTTCACGAGCTGTTTACAAAAGCATATTCTATGTTTTTCGTTCTCTTTTAGGAGAAGGGGGATATTCAATTATAGAACTTGTGTACTTTAACAGGTGAAAACGGTTAATTAAACTACAGAAGCACCTGTTAAAGTTCACAAGTTCTATATTTGAATATCCCCCTCCTCCCAAAAAAAAAACAAAAAACATAAAATATGCTTTTGTAAACAGCTCGTAAAAACTTTTTTTTAGATCAATTAAAAAGGGTTAATACCATGCAAATTTCCGACGGATTCGATTATCAGATTTGTGGCCTGCAACATCGAATATCCCTAAAACAAATTTTCTGTTGTAGCGAAAGGTAATATTTACCTTTTAATTTATTTTAATAAATATTAAATCTAAATATTGTTTTTAGTTTGTGGTCTTGTCTTTACGTTCTTTCCTTTCGCTCAATATTTCTTGGAATTTAACCCTTTCTCCTCCAATAAACCTTTCTTTTGCGCCAATGCCGTTGGTGGGGAGGGGGGGATTCCAGTTACATGTAGCATATTTAGCTTCTTCTGGCGTTTTTCCGTTATTGAAAAACAAGATGGCAGCCATTAAAAATGATAAGGATTACGTTAGCTATTGAATGTTTTCAAATATGGATAACTGCGTGCTTGCGCAAAATAATAAATGCGATATTCGTTCTCAGCGTATATTCGAAAACTTATAAAAGTCGACAAATTAGAGGTAAATGCCGAGGGGTCGGTAAACTAAACATATAGCGTGATTGGATGATTTCAATATTTTCCCGATCCCGATGCAATTACAGATTCAGTTTTAAATACACGACTCCGATAAATTACCTATTCTCATTCCCATTAAAAAAATCAATATGGAGTTGTTTTTTAATAATGTTTTTAGATTCATATCAAAACCCATGTGATATGGGCATATATTTCTCGATACATTACAACACACTCGTTGGGTGATCTCTAGATTATAATTTAACTAGCAGTTCCGCCCGGGCTTGCCCGGGCCCTATGTACTGTTCATAAGTTTATGTGCATATGTATATATTAAAAAGTGTTAATACGTTCGGTAATGCCTTTCTATATAATAGGCTTCCTTAACTACCATAGAGAAAATTGGTAGAGACCGCAGACGTCAAGTTTTTTTTAACTTTGACCCCAATTTTAACCCCTTAACATTTATTGTTTTGGGCTCAAGTTAAATTTAAATGTTTGACACATGTCCAAGTAACCTACATCTAAAATGTCAAGTATTTAAACTCAAACTTGGCGGAGGAGTTTGGTAGAGTCTGTAAAGGTCAACTATTTTAACCTGGACCTCTTGGCAGCGAAACTTTCGTCAAAAACTGAGTAAAAAGCTTGCTGCATGTCTGAGTACCATTTATGTAAACTTTCAAATTTTTAGACACAAAATTGACTCAAATGTAAAATATTTTGAACTTAGACCTCTTGGCAGCCAAATTTTCGGCCAAAACCGATTAAAAAGCTTGACCTATGTCTGAATACACTTTATGTAAAATTTCAAATGTTTAGACCAGAAATTGGCTGAATAATTTGGTAGAGATCGCAACGGCCAATTTAAAAAAAAATTGACTCCAATTATGATCCCTTAGCCTATATTGTTTTGGGCTCAAATCAAATTATAAAATTAGATCCATGTCTAATTTACCTACATTTAAAATTACAAGTGTTTAGACCCAAAATTGGCGGAGGGGTAAGGTAGAGTTCTCAAAAGTCAAATCGCTGAACTTTGACTCCTTAACAGCAAAAGTTTTGGCCGAATCCTGATTCAAAAGATTTTCCCAAATCTCAGTACCCCGTATGTCAAATTTCGAGTTATTTGGTAGGAAAATGTACACAGACAGACACACACACATAGATTTTCACTTTTATAGATATATTAGCGTGGGTCCCCGGTGTTACCCGGGTGTTTGGAGGTGTGTGTTGAGCAAAGAAAAAGTGGTAGTAAGAAGGCAGGCTCGAACCTGTACCGCGAAGGAGGAAAAGAACGGAAACCAACGTGACGTCTTTGCGGTTACGACCACCGCCAAACCGGAAGTGACGTAGGTTTAAATTAAGGCAAGACAATCGAAAAGAGGGGATGACTTTCGAAAATATCGGTGAAAAAAGCGTCCTCTCCCTGTAGAAAAGTGGTCCTGGATATGACCTAAAACTATATCCGATGGTGAGGCCCCAGTTTGCGGGCCTTGGGGAGTATGGAGCAACGCTTTAATTGCCATTGCTCTCAGGTGGTAGTACTTGTAAGGATCCCGACTTCAAAAAAATATACTCCATTAAACAATCGTTCCTCAAAATCACTAGATTCGGCATTGAATACCCTGAAAAAGGTTGATAATCGTAAAACAAAAAAAAACCAACCCGTAGAAAAGTGCCCAAGCTACATCAATTCGACACATTTCTTTTGTTAATTCAATTTTGAGCCCAAACAATGCACAGTGAGGCTTCGAAGTAGGGGTCTACTATCGGGGACATAAATTGCAGGGATATTATATAGAGAGATGAGCAGCAAGATGTCTGTTCACATTACACTTGAACTTCTGCATGACAGTACAATTGGGAAAGCAGAATCTCGGAAAGGAGTTCCAAGTTTTGCAGTTCTGGGGAAGAAACTATTGGAGTAGAAGGCCCCCTACACCTAGGGACCTCTACTGTGTAGAGGTGGGATTTAGCTGCTTGTAAATGTTGTCGGGGGTATTTACGTTGAGTGGGGCACAAGTGATTGTAGTTCGCCAGAGCATTCACCATTAAAATACTTATAGGACAGGCAGAGGGATGGAACATTTCGTCGATTGGACAGAGGCTGAAGCTTAGATGACAGTTCAGGATCTATCAGGTTGGCGACCCTCTTTTGAACCCTGTCAGATGCAATGAAGATCATGACTCTTTATATTGGTCAAAGGTTAAGTTTTGGCGTGAGTCATTATTAATACCAATGGTGCAGGGCGTATAGTTCGCTTGCAAGGTCGAATTAATTCGACCAAGTACATTAATATGTTGAATGAGCATTTTCTCCCCTACTTTGGCCGGAATTTGGATGATAATCCCATCTTCATGCAGGATAATGCTCCACTTCACACAGCTGGCAATATCAAGAGGTTCCTGGAAGAGCATGATATTCCGTGTTTGGATTCGCCGGCACAATCTTCTACCGAAAACGTATTACATCAAGCAACAGCTATGATAAAATTTCAAATTTGGAAGAACTTTGGACAAAAATTAAAGAAAAGTGGTATGCCCTTTCCCTGGAGTATTGCTGAAGTCTAATTCAAGGAATTCCCAAGAGACTGCAGACAGTTAAATTGCATAAGGGCTATGCTATCTAAATATTAACTAGTTCATTGTCTTCCTGTTGTATTTGTGGTACATTAATGTCCTAAAGTTACATTTAAATAACAATTTTCCATTCTATTTTTTAAAAATATATATAAAGACGATGAACAAATCTACTCCTCCGCCAATTTTTGGTCTAAACACTTGAGCTTTTAGATGTAGATTACCTGTACATAAGTCAAACATTTTAATATATATATACATATGCACGTAAAGTTATGAACAGTACATAGGGCCCGACCAAAGCCAAACCGAACTGCTAGTAATATTACAGTCATGATTTCAAAGGTAAAAAAAAAATAATAACAAACGTATTTTGGTGCCATCAGCTTGAATCGAAACTGAAGCATTCAAATCTAGTAACGCTTCCACTGTACCAAAGTGACACGCATATGAACTGATTAAAAATAAAAAAACTAAAAACTAAAAATAAGATTAATATATAAAATGTGTAACGATTTTTAAAATTTAGACCCATTTTTCTCCTTCAAAAACTATTTTTACTAGCTAAATACCCATAAAGCGACAGCCCGTAAGAAAATCAAGGGGCTTAGCGTCGCTCCGCGACTTTTAGTTTCGGCAGAGGTAGAGTTTGAAAATATAGAGAAAAATAGACAGACACATAGCCTATTGTTTATATATATATATATATATATATAGATAGATAGATAGATAGATAGAGATATTTATATAGAGAGAGACAGACGGAGGGAGTAAGATAGAGAGATGATTTGTAAACAGCGAAATATTACTGTCTTTAGATGAGAATTTTTACTCCCTTAATGGTAGAGTTGTCATAAGAAATTTCTAGATCTTATTGAAAAACACTTTCCCGCAACCAACCCCTTACACAAAATTTTCAATAAAAATACCTTAAAGTTATCCTACAGCTGCCGCGAAAATTTAGAGATGATAATTAAAGCACATGATAACAAAATATAAAGTAAAAACAATGTAAATAACAACAAAATAAACAATAAAAAAGTAGACACCATGACAAAAATAAAACTAACACTAGCAGAAATAATAATAATAATAATAATAATAATAATAATAATAATAATAATAATAATAATAATAATAATAATAATAACAAACCAACCCCGGACAAGAACAACCATACTATAAATAAAAATACTAATAACGAACAAGATAAATGCAAATGTAGACACCGCACACTTTGCTCACTTCAAAATAAATGTCTAACCAGAAGCCACAATATTTGCGAAAGAAAACCCGAATAACAAGAAATATTACGTAGGTATGACTTCCTTAGATTTCCAAACTCGATATTAGTACCACAAAAGTACATTCAACTATAAAAAACACCGTATGAAAATAACGCTAGCAAATAAATACTGGGAACTCAAGGAAAGCGGATATTCGCCGGTAGTCGAATGGAAAATAATAAGACAAGATACCACATGTAGGGACCTAGACGGCCCATGTAGATTATGCCTTCATGAAAAATTTGCAATCCTGTACTTTAAAGAACCCCAACATCTATTAAACTGTAGAAGAGAAATTGCAAACAACTGTGTTCACAATCTAAAATTTACTCTAGGATAGCGATACAAAATAGTTTTAAAACTAACAAAAACAATAGAAAATAAACAAATAAATAAATTAAATAAACATGAATATACATAAACGATCACACATATATGTATGTATATATATATATATGTATATATATGTGCATGCATGTATGTACATATATATATATATTTATATATAAACTAACGCAAAAAAGGCATAACCTAGATTTAAAACATGTCAAGAAACTAGATATCCAGGTTGAATAGAGCGCACACAAAGGAACAGCTCAACCAGAGGTAAAATAGGCCTTTGTCCGATAAGTGAATGTTCATTGACTGATAGGAAGGGCGCGGTGGATACTAGAAAGCTGATTGGCTAACTAAAATCTCAATAGAAGATGCGTATATGAAAACGACAGACAACCATAAAATTCGCGCATAAGCCTGCAGAGTCCTAGAGCGGATGAAACGTGGAATATTCAGTGTAACTTAATCGCCATATACATTTTATAAATTACTTACTAGCTCTACATACGTATTGAGCACTTTTGAAGTAAATACTTAAAGTTTACGCATAAATTCATACTTTCGTATATTAATTTTATGTGAGTAAATGAAGTAGTTATATATATATATGTATATATAGTCATCGACATACAATCCTGTTTCGTTGTATCACTACTCATCAGTGCCCCTAGACTAGCATCTTTCCCAAGCCAAGGATTGAACCTAGAACCGCCGTGTTGACAGTCGGCAGTTCTCCCACTCGACCATGGAATAGACGCCCGTAAATAACTCGTTGGAATGTCTATTTAAATAGACACCCACCACCACCTTTATAGTGCTCAAATCGCCAGTTCGTAAACAAACAAACAACGAGCTTCGCATTTCAGCCAGTTATATATATATATATATATATATATATATATATATATATATATATATATATATAATTCATCTACAATAAATAGATTTATATATATTTTTTTTAAAACACGACTATTTTATAATTTTATTTTAATATCTGTGAACAATATAAGTATATATATAATATACGTGCATGGATTCGCCAGTAGCACACAGAGGATTGGTTGCTAGAATATTTCTCTTATATCGTTCGATACTTGGTAGATGCTCGACTGAGTTCAACTCCATCTTTCCATTTCCTGTGAAAGTATTAACAGCAAGAACCTGCCTGGCTACAACCACAGCCGAGAATCTCTCCATCTTTCTCTCTATTTTTAATTTTTTTCTCGATTTCTATCTCTCTATCTCTCTGTACAAGCCGACTACTACTTAGTTGCCTTGAAGTTTAATGTAAACAAATACTTTTTTATGGCGTCCTCTTAGAAAAAACTCTCAATAAATATTCCAATTCCACTGGGTCTTCGAAGTCCTCACGTGGTCGCGGTTATAGTTCAACTACCGATCTCTTTAACACCTTGAGCCTTGAGTTGCTTTCACGTCTTGATAAGCAGTGACTCATTAAAAAAATAACAGTAAAAGATTCTTATGATTTCAAAATGTAAAATAAAATGGAGCGTGCTTCATATTAAACATCGTTTCTGATGTGTAAATCTAGTTAATCAATTTCAAATCGATTCATTTCAATGTAAATGATACGAATTCTATTGAAATCGAAATATTCTTTGATTTGTTGAAATATTGAAATGAAAATCATTGTGGCACATCTCTTTGGCGTTACATGTTTTTTTTTTTAACTTTTGATTTTGTTAGTTCTTTCTACGTTTGAAATGAATTATGTCGAAAACCGTATTTTGGAATAATCCACGATGTTGAAACTGAGCAATCTCAAAAGAACCGCGGCATTCCTTGGTGTCTCGGGATATAAAAGTGAAGCACTGAAAAGCGCGCGAGGTTGGTTTAATTAGTTTTACAAACTTTGCTTGAATAAAAACATCCAGCACAAATAGACAAAAGATAACAAATAGTTCAGTTTCTAAAAGAATCGAGAGAACGACTAATTAGCACGTAGAATAGTATTCTTCGAAAAGTAACTCGATCAAAGTAATCGATAAAGAATATATGTTTCGAGTCATTAATAGACATTAACAATACATACTTTCAATTAAAGTGCGTATCAGGCTAGAAAACTTCTCACATCAGCCAGTATTTTTATCTCTATAAAACTATCATTTGACCATGCATAGAGTAATTTTGACACATTTGGTTTGTCGCTGCAACTATTATCCTCTTGATCTTGAAAACGGTGTAAAAATGAGTCTCCAATCTATTTTTCTATTGGATTTTCACCCCAGACAAGGCACAGTGCCACTTTGATGTAGGGGCTACTATTTGGGATATAATTTCAGAGATACCATGTAGCAAGTTAAGACGCAAGATGTCTGTTTAGATTACCTATGAACTTTCGCATGTCAATACAATCGGGGGAGTAGGACCCCCGAAGGGAAATCCAAAGTCTACTAGTTCTGGGGAAGAAACTATTAGAGTAGACGGCTTTCTGACATCTGGGAATCTTTAGAGGGGTGGGATTTTACTGTTTTCGGACTTATAGTTCGTCGGAGCATCTGCCATTAAAATACTTGTAAAACAGGTAGAGGGATGCAGCATTTCCACGATAGGAGAGAGGTTGAGGCCTGACTGATAATTCGGAACTTGTTAGGTTAGCGCTTCTCTTTTGAACCCTGTTTAGGGGCGATAGACTGATAGCAGATACACCAGCCCAAATGTGACAACAATACTCCATACATGGGCGAATTTTAGCCTTATAAATATGCAGGCTACTTTCAGGCATAAGTAACATTCTAGCACTGTAGAGAGCCCACCTTCCTTGCCCCATTAGATTCCAAACTATTTACTTAGCTCCATTCCCTGTCACACCCCACTGTGCCATTTCTGTACTTGTTTTACCAGAATGTCCATAGAATTTCCTCTGGTGGACTTACTCCATTTAAATCACCAAAACGTAAAACAGCCCGACTAACTCTTCACAATAAAACTATACAGAAAAGATCCTACTCGAACAGCTTTTTTCTCGGACTGTTTCCTCTTGAAATTCCTAAACTGTTCCAATTATGTCCGTCTGTACGATTTTCCATATATTTAAATGTAATGCAAATAAATACCTTGCTGCAAAACTCCTTACTATGGATACCTCTTTAAATGTGGCCTCCAATCACAATGCCCCTTACGATTCAGTGGAAATGTGTCTTATTTCGGATAAATCAAAGTTAAAATAAACACCTTTATATAAGACTGTAAACTGTTACAAATTCCGAACGTAATTCTACGTGTTCAAGCCATGTTTTAATATCTCGCTCTATAAATAATTATTTATTTTGCATGTAGCCATGGGCGAAGTAATTTAATATATATTCAATTGAATGTATATATATATCAGCAGTATTAGTAATGCGTGTTATGTAAACGGTACAACAACTATTTTTATATGTTAAGTTCTAACAGTTAAACGGCTGCTATTGTCTTCGGACAATGAACTAGGGATCCATCACATTAAAAGCACACACTCTGGAAACAAATAGTATGAACTATTTTTAGTTGATCTTATTATAAAACTTATAGGTAATTTATAAACTGCAATTCGTAGAGAAACTCGGGGGGTTTGTTTTATAATATTTCAAAGCGATATATATATTTTTTTTATTTAAGTCGAACAAATTTACTATTTATATATTAGTTTGTAATTTATTAATGAAGCATACCTTTGTTACTCTGAATATCTGTATCTATTTGTTTATCAATTTACACCAACAGCAGGTGCGTTATATTATTATTATTATTATTATTATGATGATGATGATGATGATGATGATGATGATGATGATGATGATGATGATGATGATGATGAGCATCATTATTATTATTGTATTCCGTCAAAAAACCGGTGGACTTTACTATGTCACAACAATGCTCCCTGGCTTTCAAGTACTGCCAACTTCTTTCCATAATTTTGACAATAAATTTCCGTTATTCCAACATCCGTTTACCACTGATTTCTCGCTAGCAACTATTCACTGGAATTTGGGTGATAACAAGCCTCTCAAAGTTCTCAGTCCTCTAAACACTCACCTACTGGAAATCTGGTTAGTAATTTCTCTCCTTAGTTTATTTTTCTTCCTTTAACCTTTACGACTATTTAGTGTTGTGCACTTGATGCCAACGTTACATATTTTTCTTATAGGGGTGCGGGGTAACTTACAATTATACTGTTTCAGTTTTCTTGATTCCACGTGGTATTTTTCTATTATTTTGTTTTATTTCTTTTTCTATATCTACGGTTAATGTGTATAGCTCATGTGTCCTTGCAGTCAAGAGTTTTCCTTAATATTTCAGCCGTTTTTTATTCTCATTATCCGTTGTATCTTCTCAGCCAGACCACTGATTCCAATATATCCAATTCTTTTTTCGAGGTTTTCCCGGGATTATTAATAGTACTCCTGCTATTATTGGTGTTATCTTGACTTTCTATATGTGCCAGTTCTTTGTATTCCATGTATTATAATTAATATTCTTCTACTTCTTCTTCTTCTTCTTCTTCTTCTTCGTCTTCTTCTTCTTCTTCTTATTATTATTATTATTATTAGTAGTAGTAATAGTAGTAGTATACGGTGTCTAGGTTGCGTGTACTTTGTGTAAATGTTCGCAAAGCTTTGATAGTTTGCATAAGCTCTTATCGACAATAAAGACTCTGGAGCATGATATACTCGCCACACATGTTTATTGATTATCGACAAAAGTAAGACTGGAAAAGAATAAAAACATTGTTTCAGAAACATGTAAATACAAATAAAAAGACAAGGCAGAGACAAAGATTTTACTAAAAACTTAAAGAGTTTCGGTAACTAAAAAATTACGTACAGCATGCAATGGATATTGTCAACGATAATTCGTATACATTCAGTTATACATAAGTCAATTTTCAATGGATAGCTAAAATAATGTATCCAATGAATCAGTAATACTAACTATTACTCTTTCTGCAGTTACAACTCAGTACGGGCTATCTTCTTACACTTGCAATAACTCAGTAGAATGGCTGAATAGGCACTGGGCTGATCATCTTATCAGTAAAAAATATGATCCATAGTAGCTTATATTTACAGGACATTAACCTCACTAATTATATATATATATATATATATATATATATATATATATATATATATATATATATATATATATAAAACATAATGTCCATCACAAAATTTGCAAACTATTTTTGGGTCCCCCCCCCCGACAAAAGGAGAGTGGATCTGTAAATTTAGCATTGTCTGTTCGTCCGTTCGTCTGTTCGCACTTTTCTCAATAACTACGCCTTGGAAGTTTTTGAAATTTTGCACAAACATTAAACCTGATATGAGTAAAACGTAACAGAACGGATTTTCCGGGAAAACTTCGGTTGCTCCTCTAAAGGTGCCTTTCGGGTAAACATGGCTAAAATTAACACTTTTTTGTTTATTAAAATAAAATGATGTTTTTGATTTTTATAAAATTTTCTGAAAAGTTGTAACTAACTGATTTCTATATAATTTTGTTTATCTATACTTCGCGATAACTCTTGGGTGTGCAAAAGGGTAAATTTAGCGCTAATAAAAACACCCCATTTTTGACACTGTTTTACCATATTTGTCCAAAATTTTCTGTGTATGTCTATTTAGCAGTTTTGCATGGTGCTGAACTCAAATTTAAATATGTTAAGGTCTCGGGTACTTTTGTAGTTTTTATACTTTTGTAGCTCTGCATGGTGCAGAACTACAAATTTACAGGACCTTAAACTATATCCACTGGTGAGGCCTCAGCTTGCGGGCTTTGGGGATTGTGGAGCCACCCTCTAATTGCTTCCAGATCCACTCTGATCCGGAATGGTAGTACCTATTAGGGTCTCAACCATAGGTTAAATAGAAACTGACTTGAAAAAAACAAATATATTCTATGAAATATTTTTTCTTCAAAATCACTGGATATGGAATTAAATAACCTGAAAAGGGTTGATATGCCATAAAACAGAACCAACCAACCAAGCAAACATCAAATTTACATATGCTAAGGCTTAAAACTGCACCGTTTGTTCATTTTCACCAGGATTTGACGTCCCCTGGGGACATTTCGGGCTAAATGAGGGGAGGTACTGAACATCGTCATTTTTGTATGCCTCGTTCACTGTGCGCTCACGGAGGACCACACATGCTCCACTTGTTTGAATTGAAGTGAGCCATTACAGACAAACCCAGAAAAGTATCACAAAAGTAATTGGTCCAGGTGATAGTTATACAAAATATAACATAATAACTCGATAACATTTAATTCCACACCATAATCCGATGCATTAGCTCAATATTACATCACCGATGGAAGGGACAATGAATGTTGTTTTTTTGAACACCATACATATAAAAAATAACTGTCATATTTTACTGCAATTCTCTGCAGACATAAAATGTTTCTTTTATTTCACTTTAAACTTATTCATATGTTATAATGTCCTTTATTTTATATTGTGCGTACTTTTAAAGGATATGTTTGTATTTACTTAAACACTTAGTATTTATAATAGTTTTTTTTCTTAAACATATATATATACATTGGGTGACAAAATTAATGAAAACATATACATTTGGGATCAATTTTAAAAAAATCAAAAGAAAACAAAAGAACGTACCTCACCTAAACAAAATTGCAGAAAAGGGCGAAACTGCTTGCAATAAATCGTAGGCCCATTGTAAGGGTTATAATGAAAGAGCAAAAACCATAACACCGAAAATCACAGCAGAGTTTTACAATCGTCTGGATAACGGTCTTTCAACAAATCCTTGTGCCGAGTGCTTAATAAGATTGACACTTAGGGGATATTTTTCTCTAGAAAACAACTGTTTTTTTAAATTATTTCTAATATTCGTTCCAATGTTTATATATATATATATATATATATATATATATATATATATATATATATATATATATATATAAATAATCTCTCTCTCTCTCTCTCTCTCTATATATATATATATATATATATATATATAGTCTCTCACATTCTGAGAATTATACACACACACACACACACACACACACACACACACACACACACACATATATATATATATATATATATATATATATATATATATATATATATACCAAGTTAAAGGTATCCAGGAGAGAAAAACGAGAATTTAACGAGGTTATTAAGAGAGCTCAATATAAAAAAGATCAAGATATATTTTTATTGATATAGAAAAATTTAAATGTAAATTTGTCTCTCTGTCTCTGTCTCCGTCTCTGTCTCTCTCTCTCTCTCTCTATATATATATATATAGATAGATAGATAGATAATTTCTTTATATATATATATATATACTCTTATAATTTCTTTGTATACATATATATATATATATATGTATATATATATATATATATAATCGTCAATATAGGGCAGATACAATGTTTATGATTAAGCCTGTTTAACATTTTAATTGTTAGCTCACCAAACCGATTGCCCTCAATCAAGTTTCTCGTTTGAAAATTCATACAGAACCCAGTCAACGACTAGTACGCGGGATATGTAAAGGTATTTTGGCCCGAATAAATATTACTTTTTCACACTCCTTATGGAAGGAAAATAGCATTTGCAAATTGCACTATCGATATTATTGGTGAATTTTAAGAAATTGCTTTTGAATTTTATATAAGGATTTACCTCGTTGAAATTTTTTCACCGTCTGGCCTGAAGCTGGATTACTTCCAATGCATGGGAAGCATCGCTTAGATTCATCCAATACATTTTGCTCCTAGTAACTGCTTTACAACTAAGCACAAGCATGTCGTGTATAGAAGTCAATGGGTCTGCGTTATTTACAGACCTGCGTGTCAACAGAATTAGCGTGAAATTTAAAACGGAATATTCTGGTATAGAAAAAATTGAATTCGTCTTTCTAATTTGAAAAAGAAACCCATAAACATGACATACAATTGTATATCTAATATTATACTAAATACGAGTTAATAAACATTAATTTCCCTGAGAAATGTTCCTTATATATACTCCTAAGACAAAATACCTGCTAAAATATACCTCGGTTCTAGGATCAAGTCATGTTCAAAGTATAAGTTCTGTCTCAATTTTTGAACCGTAATTATTTATTAGCTGCACAAACCACTAATCTACTTCCTAAGTATTTTTGTATATCTCTTTGCTCACTTCTTTTACAATTTACCCTTTTGCATTAGGACTTATTGCCACTTGAATGTAGCATCTACTATTTGGAGTCACGTCTAACAGGGGATTGTAGGGGGTTGACCAACAAGATGTTTGTGCATATAACACTTTAACTTCTGCATGTTACTAAATAAGAGAAATAGTAAACAGGGGCGGAATTCCAAAGTCTAACGGCGGAAAAGAATAAACTAATAGATTAAGAGCTTAAAGGGATGCTGCAATGTTGCTTGGCTGAGGAAATAATTATATCCTCTCTCACACTCTGAAAATTCTAAATTCTCTTTCTCTCTTACTATATATATATATATATATATATATATATATATATATATATATATATATATATACATAAGTTGCCTAGCAAGGCCACAGAGTGGATATAAAACAAACAAAAAAACTAATCAAAGTTCATCCTAAAGCAATAAACCGAAGCTAGCCTTTTAGGACATTATATATACAAATATAGGCAAATTAAATCGGTTTAAAATACATGTTCTCTTTTACCAATTAGCATAAACTGTAAACCATACAGTAATATTTTAATTTTCAAAAAGCCTGGAAATTTGTATTCGTCCCATAGAACCAAAGATGGAGCATTTTAATATTCAATTTTGCTACCAGTATATATATATACCAGATAATGGGGTCAGTCCTCGGACCTACCCTAAGTGATTTTTATATGGTAGACTTAGAAAATAAAATATTTAAAAATAATATAAAGCCCCCTATGTATGTACGTTATGTTGACGACATAGTCCTCTTAGCTGATAATGACGAACAGATATATAAACTTCAAGATCTTTTTCAAAAAACTCTGTCCTTAAGTTTATAATAGAATTAAATGATAACAAACAAATTCACTTTCTGGACGTCCTTATAGACTCATCTAACAATACTTTCGACACAGCTGTATACAAAAAAACAACTAGTACTAAATCCAGCCTCTTAAACTTTAAGAGTGAGTGCCCTCAGCGTTATAAAATTGCCATAATCAAAAATATTTTAAACTGTGCTAAGATGATTTCTTCTACGAAAAAAGCACTACTAATAGAAATTAAAAATATCAAACAGGTTCTTATAAATAATTCCTTTGCGAATTATATTGTTCATCAACAAATTAAACTATTGTTACAGTCCCCTAAAAACCTTAACAGCAATACTAGTCAATCTTCTAGCACTAAGCCTATAGACATATTTTATAAAAACCAAATGACACCAAATTTTAGAGTGGAAGAAAAAATAATTAAAAGCATTATACATAGATATACAGCACATATAGAGAACAATTCTAAGATTAGATTTATTATATACTATAAGAAGTATCGAACCCAGAACCTCATCGTTAAAAATAACTCCTCGCCGGCGACAAAAATGTTGGAGCAAACCAATATTGTGAACAAATTTCAATGCCCCTTAGGAGAGTGTAACTCCGAAAATAAAAACGCACATATTGGACATACAAAAACAACATTGTCCCGTCGATTAACGATGCATTTGAACAGTACTAGCTCAATATACCAGCATTTAATAAATCAACATAGCTGTCCCCGCTCTAATCTTAGAAAGGTCCTCGTGGACAACACAAGGATTTTGCAACGAGAAAGTAATTGTAAAAAAATTAAAAATACTTGAAGCACTATATATAAAAACCCAACACCCATCTATAAATAGCATTAATTTTGAAAGTAGCAGTAATGTGCTGAAATATTTAGCATAACCAGTATACGACTGGTTTTTACTAACATTGCCTTTTATCATCCTAATTTTTAATCGAGTTTTTTATCACTCGTAAATGTATATCTTAATCGACTTTTCATTGACTCTTTTTATCATTCGTAACTATATATTTCACTTCTATTTTTAATATTTTATCTCCACCTGATGATGATTCAAGAAAGAATCGAAAGCGCTCGTGTGAACCATGGAACATTTGTAAATACCTTCCATCTTGAAGTTAAAAAAATCTTACGAAAGATCGAAAAAAGTGAAAAAAAGAAATATTAAGCAAGATATCCTGTTGTTCTTAATAATGTTTGCCTGAATATATATATATATTTATATATATATATATATATATATATATATATATATATATATATATATATATATATATATAACTTTTTTGGAAATTTTATGAGTTCGAATTCAATGCAACTATTGATAATAATTTAACAAATGACAGCTCGTTGGAAAGCTAATGACCTGAATTGTGTAGTGGACTATGTAATGCTTGCCCGTAATGCAGCATATAAAAGTGTATGATCCATCAACCAGAGCCTATTTTTAAAACTTTTTACAGCCATAAAATGTTTCAACCGTAGTCATTTGTTTGACTAGTTTTGCATATGAATTACAAAATATCTGATATTTCTAAAACATCTGGTGTTGATAGAGGGGAGGCTAGAACATGTTGCTATAGTAGCAAAATGTTTTCTGAGAAAATTGACCACATCCTGTCTGCTCATCCTTCGGCTAACATTCACGTCTTTGAAGACTTCAATGTTCATAATGAGGAATGGTTAACCCATTCAAACAAGACAAATGATGAGGGGAGATTCTATCATGATTTCTCTATTGCTTATGACCACACAAACCCACTTGTGTGCCCGACACTGACGATCAGTATGCAAGACTCCTACATATTTTGCTCACAATTTGCGTTGAGCTATGTCCATCTTCCGTTCTATCTTCACTGGGATCTTTCGACCACTCGGATGTATCAGTTAACATAAAAACGAAATGTCCTCAGACATACCTCTCCATCGTACGGTATATCGATACACTTTGGCTGACTGGGATAGCTTCCGTACATTTATCTTAGATCTATCTCTGCGTTCCATGTTAAAAAATGATGTGCCCTCTATAGTATCAGACCTGACGGAATGGTTAATTGTAGGTATAGACCGTTTCATACCCTCGAAAAAAACTCCAACAAAAACCTAACAGCCAGCCGTGGTTCTATCCAGAATGTGCTGCTGTCATTGCGCACAGAAATCACTTTTTCTACTGCTTTCAACCTAATAGATGTACTGAGACTAAAGCCGCTGTCAGAACTGCCAGCAACCACTGTAAATGAGTAATATGCTCAGTCCGTCAACTCCAGAGAAGCTGAGCAGCGGCTTGGTTCCCAACAGTTTTGGCAAATAGCAAACAGGATCCTGAACTGAGGCGTCCGCTTTATCCTAACTATCATCAATGCACCTGAGGTAATCTCGGCAGCATCAGACAAAGCCAAACACTTTGCCAAGAACTTTGTAGTAAATTCTACCCTATAAGACCAAGACCGTCAACCATCAGTATTTCCTCCTGTATCAGAAAACACTCGATGCGACATACAAATATCTGTGCGTGATGTTGCCAAGCTAATCAAAAACCTTGATTTCAGTAAAGCAACTGGCTCTAACAGCATTCCTACTATAGTGCTATAAAAGCTTCAACCAGAACTAGCTTCCATACTTACAAAGCTGTTTGAGCGCTGCCTTAAGGAGAATTACTTCACAACACCCTGGGAAACCTCGCCAGTATGTTCTGTATATAAGAATTCAGATTATCGGTCATCAGTTCAGACCTATAAGTCTCCCGTGTGCCATGAGTAAGTTGCTGGAATCTGTGTTAAATAGAGAAGTGGTCAACCACCTTAGTAAAAATAACCATCTTAATGACATACGATATGGTTTCCGTTCTGCTAGATCTATAGCGAATGTGCTTACTGTAAGAACTCATAGGATTAGCGAATCTATTTATGGAGGCTTCCTTTCTATGGCAATTGCTCTTGACATATCAAAGGCCTTTGACAGAGTATGGCATAAAGGTCTACTTCATCAGATCTGCAGTTACGGGATAACCGGAAATGTCTTCTCACTTATTAAATCATTTCTCTCTGATAGGTTCATAAGAGTAGTGGTTGATGGGCAGAAATAAGACGCTCAGAGTATTAATGCTGGACTCTCTCATTGGGCCCATTCTGGACCAAAATCTCTTCCTAATAACATCTCTCTCCTCTGATCTCGAGCGCGTGGTTCAGTGGGGGAAGACGTGGCTGGTTACCTTTAATGCATCTAAATCTAAGCTTCTATCTTTACATCATCAACGCTCTGATCCCCATCTGGCATCAATTGAAATGGATGGTTCTCGTCTAGGAGAAGCCCCCTGTTTTGACAAGCTTCTGGGCTTGACTTTTACTCCTGATCTGAAATGGAACACGTACATCAAGTCTGTTACCAAGGTCGCTGGAAAGATGGTGGGATCCTTCTATCGCCCCAGAAGATATCTCACTACTGATGCAATTCTCTATCTATATAAAAGCCAAGTACGCCCAAGGATGGAATACTGCGGCTATATCTGGGTAGGAGCTGCTAAAAACAGCCTATCCTGCCTTGACAGAGTACAAAATATGCTTCGTGGCTTAGTGGGGGATACCCTTTTCTCTTCCCTGCAACCTCTCTCTCATAGAAGAGACGTTGCGAGCTTTTCTTTGTTTTATCGTTATTTCCATAGCAGGTGCTCGTCTGAGCTCCAATCTCTAGTCCCCCCTCACCAATCTTTTACGAAAAACACCCGTCTAGCTGAAACATTGTCAAAAATTTTCCCCACTCTTTATCTGTGCCTAAATCACAACGTGGATTCCATGAACAAAGCTTCTTTCTTAGAACTGCATGCCTGTGGAACTCTGTTCCGCCTGCCTGCTTCCCACCTGACTACAACCTGGATGTCTTCAAGTCCAACGTAAACAAATTCCTGACGAACCGCCCCCTTAAGTAGACACTTTTATTTAATCCCCACACTAACGTTCTGTACATGCAATAACCCTTATCCCTGAGTGGCTTCCCGGCCTTGATAAGTGGTGATCACCTTGTAAAAAAAAATCAATAATCTTCCAAATCACATCCTTAGATCATTCGTAGATATTTATGCTGGCAACACTACAATCTATGGCAGTACATAAAAGACGGTAAACCACCAAGTTCTCTCTAATTCTCTCTCCTCTGATCTTGAGCATGTGGTACAATTGGGAAAGAGGTGGCTGGTTACTTTTAAATATTTCTAAAGCCTGAAGTATCATAGAATGGATGAAACGCGGAATATTCAGTGTAGTTTAATCGCCATATATATTTTATAATTTACTATATATATATATATATATATATATATATATATATATATATATATATATATATATATTCAGGGTAGGATACAGCTGCCGCACTAGAAAAGACAACATGGTTACATGTATGTTTGATGGAAACTGGTTTTCATTTATTTTGTTGCAGACTATCTACTAATTGGCCAGTTGTGTACAAATCCCAAGAGCGATAGGAACATTCTATCACGCCTGAAAGTAACGATGTTCAACGAGCGAGATCGGAGATACGCCGATGTACAACTCATTTTCTGTACCAATTCAAGTTATGACAACAGACCATTGCCAGCATCCTCAGAATGCATCGTTGTATTTCCATGAATACGAGCGACGTGCCTATTCTCTTGAAAACAAAGTTGTCGGACACGGTATTAATCTTTGGTGTGTTTTCGAGAGAGGGCCACTTCATGCCACCTCACATTTTTGAAGTCTACTTGAAAGTCAACATTAATATGTACCTGGGTGTGCTGAAGAGTGTGGAGATGCCCTGGTGCAACAAGATGGCCGCTGGCAGACCCTTGGTGTGGCAGCAGGACTCGATGCCGGCCCATAAGTCCAAAGAGACCCAGGCTTGGCTTCAGAATAGAGGGCTACGATTTTGTACCCTTTTTTCATTGGCCCGTTCCTCACTCGAGCTGAATCCGCTGGATAACTTAGTTTGGTTATATGTCGATAATAACACCAACATAACTTAATACAAGAACAAATCCAGCCTGATACCTGCCATCCACCAGGGATTCGCTGAACTCCTGCTGGCGCTTGTGGAAAAGACATGGTCACAATTCTGAGCCCGTATTGAGGCGGTGATTGAGGCAAAAGACAGCTACATTGAATAGACGTCAGCATAACCAAGTTACCTGAATTGATGTTTTAATAAAAGTTTTAAAACAGAGCTGTAATGTTGTTTTTAAGGATGACACTTTTATCGCTCCACTTTATATATATATATATATATATATATATATATATATATATATATATATATATATATATAACGGTAATAAAAAATAAAACGTATATATATATACATATATATATATATATATATATATATATACGTTTTATTTTTTATTACCGTATTTTTTCTGTTCAGTTCCACCATAAACGAACTTTTCTGTAAAGTCTGAGGAGGCTACATAACGGCCAAAAAACCGTCGTGTAGCTGAAACAAAAATGTAACTGAATAGAAAAAAACGGTAATAAAAAATAAAACGTATATCTGCTCTACAACAGTATTGAGCACTTTCTTTAGGTTTTTATTAATTACCATTTCTACTATATATATGTATATATTATTATTATTATTATTATTATTATTATTATTATTATTATTATTATTATTATTGTTTCAAATGACCCCATATATAAAATACGTGGCTAATTCCGTTGAATGTGTAATCAATTCGAGTTTACATATTTTTTTTTACTTAATATTTTAAGACGATCACTAATGTATTCGATATAATGTTACGGCGGTAAAACACAGTTCTGAGAGTCACCGCTGAAACATGCGACAAATCAGGCAATGGACTCAAGATTATTTTAGTAAATATAGTCTGACTATGACAAAGATTGTGAACTTAATTCCAATGGATGGCATTTTTTAAAACGTTTTATATATAAGCTTGATATCTTATAGAATTCACGATTTCTCACATCCCAATAACTAGCCTGCATATTTGTGTGCGATCTCGTAGACTATTATTTGTGAGACGCAGTTAAGAAAGAAATCATAGTACTCATCGTTATACCAAGAAAGATCTTATTTCCAGTATCATATTACTGCCAAGGCTTCTTTATAAGGGCAGCGAAAACTGCATGCTCCAGTTTCAGGCCCCTTTGTGCGCGAAATGACCCAAGGTTATTATCTGAGGTGAGTACTTAGTAAATGTTCTTACAAATGCTCTGTCAAACACGATGATTAATCCAGTCGATAACATTTCGTACAGAGTGTCAATTCTGCCCCTAGCACTATATATATATATATATATATATATATATATATATATGTGTGTGTGTGTGTGTGTGTGTGTGTGTATGTGTGTGTGTGTTTGTGTGTGTGTGTGTGTGTTTCTAAGGAATAATAAGAGAAAACTTATTTACATACAATTTATATTGGCCTTGTGTTTCTACATTTTTAAATACGGATTGATAATTTGTAGTATTACTTTTTTACAAATGAGACATTTCCAGCTGTACTGTAGCTGGAGATCTTGTGGAGAAGACCTTTATGCCATACACTATCAAAAGCTGTTTATATGTCAAGAGAAACTGACCTAGAAAGGACGCTTCGGTCGAGAGATTCGCTAATCCTATGAGATATAACTGTTAGCATATTTGCTGTCGATCTATCAGAACGGAAAACACATTGCATTTAATTGAGGAGGTCATTTTTGCCGAGATTGGCTACTTATCTATTGAATACGGATTCTAGCGACTTATTCATGACGCACAGGAGATTTAGTAGTATGTACTGAAAGGGAGATGAACGCTCATCTGAATTTTAAATAGGGGGTATACTTAGATTTTCGAAGATGTTGGGAAGCAATTCTCATTAAGACAACGCTTAAACAGCTTTGTAAGTATGGGAAATTGTTCTGGTTGAAGTTTCTTTTGCATTATAATTGCAATGCCGCCAAAGCCAGTTTCTTTACTGGAAAAATATTTTAGATTAACTTGACAGCATCACGCATAGGTATTTTTATGTCGCTTAGCGTGTTTTCAGACACAGGAGGAAATACGTTAATATTATTTAGACTATCTGGACTATTGTTCTCATCTTGATTGGCATGTTCACAAAAATGCAAATTCCGACCTTCTTCATGTGTAACTTGTTGACCTCAAGAATATTTCTATGAAACTTTGAAATCAGAATAGAATTTCGAATGAAAGCCGTTATTTAATACACGTCTGTAACATGCTTTCGTTCTGTCAGCCATGGGAAGACAGAAGGCCCAAGTACTACGCAGTTGCGTTTTGAGTATCGTCCACTCTAAAAATTGGACATTTAATCTCCAGAAAGGTATAGCTTACAACTGAATTTCTGTTACACTTTGTGGAGAATTCTAATATAAGAAAGTTTGAGGTTGCGTCGTCCGAATTTTTTACAAATAACAGCTAACAGAAGCCTTACTAATCTAAATAAAAGGGGTAATATTGACGTATTTCATGAAAAACTCTTCTTGTTAATCGTATTTTGAAATTGAATGTTGAACTGTTTAACCTTGCCTCACAAGGAAAATGCAATTCTTTGTATTTCGGTTTAATAAAATGAAATTTTCCTCTGGCTATTTTGATCGTCTCAAATTCTCACATAAAATCTTATTTTATACAGATCGCAAAGGTTCGAGAAATATCAATAAAAAGGCAAACGCATTTTAAGAAAAACATTATTCCCTTTTTGGAGCTAGCTCTTTGTTATTGAAGTCAGATTCCCGCTAATAAAATGGGATTTTATAGGAATTCGTTTGATTGCAAGTAAAATGCTATCAGAAGCAATGTCGTGTCGGTTGCCATGTTGCTTGTATTAAGCTATCGATCGATCTTCGCCTGTTTAAATGGCAAGTCATAATAAAAGCCGACGTTGCTTCAACATTCAGCTGTTGTGCTTGTTCGGAGTTCAGCTGTTAAGGCAAGTAGAGATTTAAATCAATCACAATTATATGAAAAGCCATGGGCATACAATCAATCGATTCAATTCTAAGCACGTACTTTCCAATCTTAGTTTGTGTGTGGCTTGAGTGATCACACTCAACGATATAAAAGTGAATAGCAATTAATTACGGGAACTGTTGACAAAAAAGCCAATATATTTATTAACTCCGAACTTTAAAGCTGTTACACATACAATGAAGTGTTCAAGACAATGAAAATATATATTTAATGTCAAGAATTTATTAACGCAAAATGAACCAATGTTCCCATATACAGTAGCTTCCAAAACTATGGGACACATTTTTAAAACCTAATATTTGTTAGAAATAACAACTGTGAAAAGCTGAAATTTTGACAACTGGTCGTCGTTATCATCCATAATCACATACTCAAATTGATATCATTTATATCATTTACAAAGGATAGAAAACGAATTATAATAATAATTTATTTATTTTCAAAATAGGAACGGCTAAAAGTAAGGGGAAAAATATAGAAAAACAATGTAAACAGTATGCTATATTCAACTCTTTTGATTTCCTCTAAAGAATAAGTATTTCTTAATAATTTGTAAACGTTGCATCAACCGCACCATGGCGAAACGCCAAAAACTTGAATACTCTGATTTCAGAGAAAGTGAAACGTTCAAAGAGTGTTGTTGGCAGGGGTGTTAAATCCTAAAATGATACTGGCAAAGTAGTTATTTCTTTTAAAACCGGACGACCCCGCAAAACTTCGGCAAGAGAAGATCGAATAAGCGTATGCCATTAAACGACCGTTTCAAGTCCTGCACAGAAATTAAAGGGTTATGAATAGTATCTCATGTGTTAATGTGTCAGGACAGACTGTTTCTAGACGACTGCAAGAAATAGGGGTGTTTAATCGAACCCCAAGGGAGAAACCACTTGTTAGTTCGAAGAATAAAAAGAAGAGTTTGCAAACAGGTATGTAATTTGGACATATGAAAATTGGGCAAAAGTATTTTCAGTGATGAAAGCAAGTTTAATTTATTTGGAAATGATGGAAAAACAATGTAAAGAGACGTATTGGTGAAAGATTAAGTGCATACTGTTCTAAGAAAACTGTCGAGTTTGGGGGCGGAAGCGTCATGGTATTTGGAATGTCCAGTTACAAACTCGTGTAAACGCGTAGATCTATGATAACATTGTTCAATGGATGATAACGACTACCAGCTTTGAAAATGTCAGCTTTTCACAGTTGTTATTTCTAACAAATATTAGGTTTTAAAATTTTGTCCCTTAGTTTTGAACGCTACTGTATAAATTATATATATATATATATATATATATATATATATATATATATAATTTATATATATATGTATGTATATATAGGTATATATATACACACATATATATATGTACATATATATGCACACACACACACACACACACACACACACACACACACACACACACACACACACACATATATATATATATATATATATATATAAAGATTCTTTATGGCGTACAAAATTTTTATATTGCAATCATGAAGGGAAGAAATTTTATTATTCACGATTAAAAGTAAAATTCATAAATCACGTTTAAAAAAAAAGGGTGAAGAAGAGGATAGAAACACAAAGAGGAGTCTCAGCTGAGCTCCTCCAGACCCTTGTGAAAAATGCATGCTCATAGTTCCAAACTACATTGAAGAGATGTCAGTTTTACTACATAATTCAGTTACCTGAACTGATTTTTTTCAATAAAAATTTTAAAATAAAGCTGTAGTGTTGTTTTCTTTAGCGTGACAATTTTATCATTTCACCCTTTATGTTGCTATGATATTTTATCAGATTCAAGTAACTTAATGACGTTCAAGAAGTTGATCGGTTTGCACTTAGATGTAGGGAACGATCTCTGATATATTTTCAAATATTGGATAGAACATGTCTACAGAGATGAAAAAGCATTCCACGTTTAAGAAATACTTTTTTAAGAACACTCATTGAAGTGTTGTTGATATGAATAATTTTGCATAACGTTGGCAATATTCCACACATATGTTGATATTGCGTATTTAGAAGATTTGGATTACTGCCCTCATCTTTGCTCTTATTCCCCGCAACATTTTGGGAGACGTAACATCGGAATTTTTTTCAGGTTATTCCTTACTTAATCCCCAAAAGCAATTTATTCTCATTGTATCAACCATGAAAATATAAATATTTTACGTAATTCTTGAGTTTTTATTAGTACAGATTGACACTTCACGATTTATACGACTGTCACTTAGAACTGAATAGCACTTTTATCAGTTGCGCTACAATACTTTTAGTTTTTTGACGGTTGGTGAATAGATGTGGGCGTTAAGGTGTACAAAAACAAACCTAAATCTTAACTTAAAATGCCAAGAACATCACCAACATGACATCCCACAACATAAAAGCCAGCCTGATCGCCATCATCTGCTTGGTAGGAGTAATGAGAAATAACTTATTGTAAACTATTGACGAAAGAAAATCTTTGGTAATATCCAAACAATACACCAACAAGAGGCCATACCACACTGTTGCATGGTTCAATAAATGGCTGTACGATTGTTATGGTATATCTAGGGTTAGTCTATTGTAAAACTCCTTGTACTATCGCGCAAATAATTATATTACACTGTTTTATTAAACGACGTATATGCTATATATTAATCGCGTTGACACAGCGGTTCTCGTCAGATCACTGACGTTAAGCAACGTTAAGCCTGGTTAGTACTAGATGGGTGACCATTTGGAAATTCTAGGCGCTGTATGTGCTCTCCGCTTATCTCGGCATTTGTTGCCAATCATCCTATACATACACATTTTACAATGTCGATTCCGGAGAAGAGTGGTTTTTAGATTGCACACCTCCGGCCCCCCCCCAATTCACATGTAGGCACCTCTACGTGGGTATCCATAGTCTGTGAAAGGCTGGATAAGCCTGTGTATATGCTATATAACGACTAAATGATATAGTAAGGATAAAACGAGATTTACGAGGCATCTAAACGTATATGGATAGACAACATTTAACTGTACATGTAGTATAGACATTATAAAAAAGATGGCCGCACGAAGTAGTCATAAGTATTAGTTACAACAATACCCCGTTTACTCCAGATGTTCTTTTTGAACCGAATTTACTGAACTTTTGTATGACGTTTTATTTTCACATAGTGAAGTGAACTAAGTATTATAGTATCCGTTGGAGCCACAATTAGGGATTAATAGGAATTAGTTATTACAATACCAAATTTATTATAAATATTGTCTCAAATGCAACTAGGCCTATCTAGCAGAAATTGTTATGGTCTTTTGATGTGATAAGGCACAGCGACCTAAGTATTATAAAATGTGTTTGCTATACTAATCTAGCTGAAATTTTGTATGGTCATTTTCTATGATAAGAAGCAACGGACTAATTATTGTGGTGCCAGCTTAATGCACACGTAGAGCAATATTAATTAAATTTATATGAATTAAAACGATTCCGTTAAAATCAGAGTTGAATATAAAAAAAAAAAAATCACACACACACAAACGCAATTTTGAGTGTTAATTATATCGGATACATATTTATTTTATTTCAAAAATATGAGGCAAACTATAGGGTATATATATTTATATTTTCATATATTTATTTAATAATATTAGATCATTGTATAATCTAATATATAAACGGCTATATGGTTGTCTGTCTTTCTGTATCCATATTTCCAAACTCTATCTCCTCCGAAACTAAAAGTCGAAGCACGGCGCTAGGGACTTCAAATGATTGAATTTTTTACGGGCCTTTCTTTTATGGGTCTTTACCCGGTTAACATTATTTTTAAGAGGTCGTACGTGGGTTAAAAATAGAAAAAATCCTTAAACATTTTGTACATTAATCTTAGTTTATTTTTAACTTTAAATTTATAATCGGTTTATATGCGTGTCACGTTGTACAGTTGTAATATTACCAGCTTTGAATGATACGTTTTCCATTCTATCTGATAGCACCTAGACACTCTATAATAATATATACGAATTAATATAAAGACAAATTAAAATCTCATATTAAAGCGTATTTTACGCCCGAGAAAAGTCGGGCGCACCCCCTTCCTAGTACAATGATAATAATGTATACACAAAGTCAACTGATTTACACTTTAGTAATTGTCTGTATTTTTGAGATGAGTTGTTGTGACAATAACAACCAAGATGAGGAAGTCAGTCCGACAATCTCAATCAATGATTTACACTTGTTCGGAAAAATCTGCAAAGTAAAAAAAAAAAAAACATTCCGGTAGTTTACTAAAAACAAATGTGTCAAAATCATCGAGAAATGATGGAATCACTAAAAGTTCGCTTTAAATAAGCAGAATAAAAAGTTTATTTATTACCCGACTCCAAATTATTATTAAAGACTGGTTTCGATATATATATATATATATATATATATATATATATATATATATATATATATATATATATATATATATATATATATATATAGTAGCAAAAGTACCCGCCGTTGACTGGGTTACAAAACAGGCTGCAGAAAATAGACTCTGATTTACGAGAGCATGATAGGTTATGAAAAGGAAGGGTTGTAAAGAGATAGCTTCGAATTTGGGGGTATCAAAACAAAAGCAAAATATGATGAAAGTAAAAATAAAATAGATAAACCCATAATTTATTATACCATCCCTGTTCACACTCAAACACTTATCACAATATTCTGTGGATCTATATTAAAAAAAAACCTTGTTAAACTTTGTGACATATTTCCATTCTATGGAGTTCAGGTGCGAACGAACACCCCATAATTTTATTATACCATATTTCTTCAAACTGAAACATAATTATCAGAGTATATTTACGCAGATAGATATAAAAAGTCTTTATTAGAGTTTGTGTCTATTTCCATTCTATGGAGGCCAGGCGCGAACGCAGACCCCACAATTTTATTATACGATCCCTATTTAAGTTAAAGCATACTTATTAAACAATTCTTATGTACATCTATATCAAAAACACTTGTAAACGTTTTTTATTTTTAATTTTAAAATTTTTTATTTCCATACTCTGTGGACAAGGCACGTACGCAGACCCCACAATTTTAATGAATCATCATTATGCCAGATCTAACATACCTATTTCTGTGTCTCGATGCATATTCTATCATTATATGTGATCAGTTTTCTATAACAGTCAACAATATAGGAGCCTATTCGTGACCAGACACACACACACACACAGACGTTCAGCTTTATATATATATATATATATATATATATATATATATATATATATATACTCCATATGTATATACATATATATATACATATATATACACACACACATATATATATATATTCACACACACAAATATATATATATATATATATATATATATATATATATATATATATATATATATATACTAGAAAGACGCCCGTCGTTGCTCGATTTTAAAATACGCTTATATATAAAGTTGATGCAGATTTTGTATTTAGTATGATATATCTAATTCTCTATTGGTTATTATATTCTACCAAGTATAGTGTATTGATTTCAAACGTTTATAAAGATATGACATGAGTGTCATCAGAAAAAAACATTTAACTTTCCACAGGATATTCCTTACCATTTGAAGAAAGGTCACACCATATCAAATCGTACAAAATTAACGGTTAAACGGTTAACGGCTAACGGTATAAATGTACATAAACGGTTAACGGTATAAATGTATATTTGCACAGACATAGAGAGGGCACATTATGTGGACTTTCGCTTGCTAAGTTAACATTATATTTTTACTTGCTAAAGACAAACTGAATTTATTTTACAAGTCCGAATCAATTATATATCAAGTTAAAAGTCTGTAGACAGAAACAAAACAAAAATCACCACTTAAGTGTGTAGAGACCGTTCTGCATACACAGAGTGGCACTTATATAAATAAATACTAGAAGAGCGCCCGCATTGCTCGGTCATAAAAAAACATTTAAATGTTGTATTTATTATTATAATACAAATTGCCTATTGATTATTATACTGTAGCTAATATATAATTGTGTTTCAATAGATACAAAATATGCTTAGCGTGCCATGAGCTAGAATCGAAACCGAAATATTTAGCTTTTTTAGCGGTATTCACAACCATCAGATCTAAGGATACATTTAAAGCAAAAATGTACATAGTATTACGTTAAAAACTATAAATGTATATTTGCACTTGCGTAGAAAATACACACCAAGTCCACTTTCACCTGCCAATTTCCGAATTTTCAATTTTGAAACTTTAGCAGTTTTGTTCTTCTGATTAAAAATAAAATCGAATTTGTCCCACACGCCCTATATATCAAGTTTCAAGACGGAAGATTAATAATTAACAGAGCAGTTTGATACAGACCGATCCAGAATACAATTTTCAAATGAAAGGACGAGTGCGACTTACTCAAGATCGTAAACATGTCACCACTGAAATTCGTGGCATGGTTATTTATTAAGTGGCCGCAAATCGCAAAACGATACGTATTATTCAGAACATCCGAGGGTGAAAAATTTGCATAACGAATCTTTGCTGTTTTTTTTTCAAACGGAAATCCAACATAGTGCGCACTGCAACTACATTTAAATAAATAAATAATAGAATTATTTTGGTGGGGGGCATCCTTGAAAATGGACGGCAACATAGCTCTAGTTTAAAGACATTTGGATTCGATGCAAAATAACACCGTTGCACAGACAAAGAAATTTGCTTAGCAAATCGATCGCTGATATTACCTAGCCAATGTAGACGTACTTAAACAGGACATCTATAAACTATGATTTCTTTAGGTTTATAAAAATTGGAAACTTTCTTATTTATAGTAGTTTCAACAATATCCAAGGTGTAACCATTATTACAAAGGGTCTTAGTAATAAATTTAAGCTTGTCATTCAGATTAAGTTTAGAACAAATCAAGGCCCTATATGCTAAAGTCTTAATTAAATTGTATTTTTGATTTGTAGGGCAAAAAGAGTCCCAACGCGTATAGAGACCGGTAAAGGTTGGTTTACGATAAACAGAAGTAAGAAAACACGAGGATGTCTTGGACATAAGAACATCCAAAAACGTAAGAGTAGAATTCGTTAAAAACTATAAATGTATATTTGCACTTGCGTAGAAAATACACACCAAGTCCACTTTCATCTGCCAAATTCCGAATTTTCAATTTTGAAACTTTAGCAGTTTTGTTCTTCTGATTAAAAATAAAATCGAATTTGTCTCACACGCCCTAATAGCCTATATATCAAGTTTCAAGACTGAAGACAAATAATGAATAGAGTAGTTTGATAGGGACCGAGCTACACACACAGAGAATACAATTCTGATATATATATATATATATATATATATATATATATATATATATATATATATATATGTGTGTGTGTGTCAGAGTGTATATGTGCACGTGTGTGTATAATACATGTTATAATCGATTTGTACAATCATTTAACTATTGTATGAATAATAATTTGAATACATTGTGTTTTTCTTAATATAAAGTATACGAGAGAAATAAAATGACAGCAGCTTCTGCACCATTCAAAGATACATATAAATTGATAATTAAAAACTACAACTACAACATATTATCAGCCATTTATAAGCATTCTCATAAATATCAAATATCGATGGCTAAAATTTTGTAATCTGCCATAGCTAAGACTTAAGAAAAAAAAGACAAATTCGTATTTCAGCAATCTCTCGTCTTAATAACGCTGTTAACAATAATAATTATTTCTGCGTGTAGGTTTCACATTATCATTAAGGTGAAAAAGCAGCTTGGTTGCGGGTGCATTCGTTTATTGTAATTGCACAGATCAGAATTATTCTTATTTTTTCAAACGAGTACATAAACTGATCGATCTCTTTTATTTATTTAAACCTGAACACATAGGAAGATCCTACATTATTATACACACAAATATACACACATATTCATATATACACACATATTCATATATACACACATATTCATATATACACACATATTCATATATACACACATATTCATATATACACACATATTCATATATACACACATATTCATATATACACACATATTCATATATACACACATATTCAAATATACACACATATTCATATATACACACATATTCATATATACACACATATTCATATATACACACATATTCATATATATATATATATATGTATATATATATATATATATACATATATATTACGGTTTACTATTAAATGGTCCCCCTTGTCTTAGGCTTGAAACCGACGGTACCAATGTTTTTCTGCTCTTCTGTATAATTATATATATATATATATATATATCCCCGAAAGGATGAAACACTAGTGTCTGTAGGTATTTAATTATTATAGTAAAAAAAATAATATATATATATATATATATATATATATATATATATATATATATATATAACATAAAACGAACATATAAGCGGTCGGATACATAAAAGACAATGCTATCAAGCTAGACATAGTTATATGGAACAAACCCGAAAGAACTGCATCATTATCGATGTTACACTCCCAAATGACTTTGGCTTTAATAGAACTGAACGGGAAAAGATAAAAAATGATCTAAAATGACAGGGTCTCTGAAGAAATAAACATCATACTGGCTGTGATAGGAGTAACTGGCCTACTAAAAGCTCCTTAGAAATACTTAGAATCAAGCTCGGGGAGACCAATCTACAACGAAATATATATAGCAATCATAAATGGACAGAACCTATTCTTAAAAGAGCTCTCGGATATAAATTTAAATCGTAACGGAATCAAGGTTTAGCTTCAGGAGGGATTAACCCCTTGATCTCCTAAAATTAACTGAAATAAAGTAAAATAATAGAGTACTTGAATGCCTACTGGACAGAGAACTTGAATGCCTACTGTGTATAGCCCTCAAGTTTCTGCCTTTCTGTGCAAGGGGCTGTCAGAACAACTTGTTAACTACGAGTAAACCCTCATTAAATATTCTAAATATCATAGTACTTTAATTTCAAATAAATCCAATCGGTATCACTACCCTCCACTATCTTATACGAAGATTCGTGCAGCTTCTCTAATGGACGTTACTTATAGTAATAACGCTAAGCCTGATGCTCTACCAGACTAGATAAATTATTGTCCTGGAATCCTGGGAGACCAAGAAACCAAAGGAATATATACTATAACATAGATAACTGGGCAATAAGTGAAAGAAAAATTAGTATTTCATAACTTTTTTAGTAACTCAATGTTCGAGCGATAATAGACTACTGTAATGGAATATTTCAATATGCATGCATTACTCGTACTGATCAAGTTTTAGCTTGTATAGGGGTCCGGTTATTTTTGAGGACTTTGATTAAAATAATAAACAATGAAAATAAAACAAGAACGAAAATGTATGCTTCATTAAGGATTATAATGGCTACCCAAGATCAAAGTTTGATGACCAAATGCATGTAATTAAATGAGTGGCCACAGCAATGACAACACATGCTGATTCAGCTGTATAGAAGTAAAGAGTGTGAACCACCTGCCATGCAACTGTAATATTCTGCTGGGAAACGGTTACTATATAAGGCGATACAATGGCCTGTGTAAATACTTCTACTGGACGATCTGTAAGAAATTGAATATCTAATGCAGCAACAATTCCTGGGAACATATACAAGAAATAATAGTTATAAATAAATAATATATTGACTATGCAATACTTACAAAATTCAATTAGATATATTAACCAAATAACATTTCTAAATATCCTAAATTTATGAAACAAGAAGGGTACCGGTGGAACATGATTTATATGCGTGTATGTTAAAGATGGATACACGAATAACATTAATTATAATGCTAAAAAAACTTTACATATATGTTAACATTGAAGAACTCTACTTTATTGCAACTTATTAAGTTACTACATAAATTTTTGTGTAATCTTGAATATATCTACATATGTAAATACATAAATAAAATACTAGCGGGGAAGACGACTTTGTCCGAGCATAAAATACGCTGAAATACGATATTTTGCTTTGTCCAGATTTCATATATATTATTATAGAGTCGAGATTTAAAAAGTAAAAAAAGAATATTTGGCTGCCATCAGCTAGAATCGAAACCGTATCATTCAAAGCTTGTGACGTTATCACTGTACGAACGTGACACCCATATAAACTGATTAAAACTTAAGCATTAAAAATAAACTAAGAGGAATGTACAAAATGTATAACCAAGTCTTCAATTTTGACCTATTTTTAACTCCTTGAAAACGATTTTAACCGGCGAAAGACCCATAATAAAACTGTCCATAAAAAGTCTAATCATAAAGTCATATGCGACTTTTAGTTTCGGAGGAGATAGAGTTTGAAATATGGAGGCAGACGTATAGCCTTTTTTATATATAGATTTTTCATATTATACAATCAACATCTTATATAATAGAAAAACATTTCTCGTAAATTTACCAGCTATCAGTTTTTATGTGCAGTAGACGTTTGCTTTGGCCAACCATAAAGATATCTGTAATTTTTAAAATGTATGAAATATTTAATATACTGATGAGGGTATCTCTAGCATAAATAAAAACGAAGATAAACTTCTAAACAGAAGAAAATATTGCGTATCTAATTGATATTTGTTTTGTTATATGGCGTATAAACTTACACAATTACGTTGTTGAGTTTAGCAATACTCTTAAATCATGGTATCTTAGTATCATGTACTTTAGCCGTCGGGAATAATCAGATATACCGTTTGTCATTGATATATGCATTTCTTTTAACTTCAGGCAAACCAAAAATAATCATATAGACTAATATACATTGTGCTAAGCTGTTTATTCATGTTTGCGGCAGAAATTGCCCACATGTTGGCTATATTCAGTTTACTTTAATTTTATACAAAGAGGAAAATACGGATAGAGCAAATTCAGATAGTCACAAATTTTGTGAAATTTCAACACTATATATTATATATCCCTAATTCCCAAAATGCTTTGGAAGATCTTAAAGATTTTAGAGAATATAGTATGGAGACTATCCTTTATATAAACATTAAAACTTAAATTTAATTTCGTTTCATGCAAAGGGGATAAAGAAGGAATGGAAACCCGGTCTGAAAATTAAGCTATCTTCGATGAGTGAATATCTATCAGTAGCTATTTGACATAAATTAATAAATATTCTATAAATTTGACTTTCTTTTAATTGAAGGATGTTAAAGGTTTTTTTAAGGACACATAATGTGGACAACCACCAATTCTAATTTCTAATATTTCAGATTTGCATTAGCTTTGATCCATGGACAGTACCAAATGATTATGGAAGAGAGTAGGAAAACAGATTGCTCTTAAAACTTCTTAATCTTAAGTCTGTTTCAGAATTAGACTCATCTGATGAATTCAGAACAAAATTGGTTTTCGAATTCTAAAAACGTTTCGGTAGCCTTATTATGCCTTAATCTTAAACTTCGAAAAATTCAGCAAATATTGTGTTAGTCGGAGAATACATATACAGTAGAACCCGGGAATACGGTATTAATCCGTTCTGGGTTGGGATCGTAAGGGGAAATCGTCGTATGACTGAGCCTAACCAACATTCTATACAATACATATAAAAATTAGTAATTAAATACAGTACAGTATATAATACACATGTCTATAATCAAATAAAATAATAAATAACAACTTAAAGTAAGGCAAATACTGTAATCGAGGGACGGAAAAACTTCGTATTCCACATCGTAAACTGAAAAAAACACCACCGTATACGGAGTTATACTGTATTTTACAAATACACACACACACACATACACACACACACACACACACACACATATATATATTATATTGGTAGTAATTATTAAGTGTGTCTACCAAAAGAGTGCTCAATGTTTAGACAGAGCCAAAATAATTTAATTTAGTATACAAACAAATGGCTACACATAAGCATACATGTTTCAGCGAAAACCCAGTAAGGGAATCGCTTTGTCAGGCCAAGGACATCTCTGGCTGTTTCAACTCAAACATTGCGAATTTATAACTAGGACTACATCACATTTAAGTGTAAAGGGGGAGACAGGACCTAAAGAGAAAGTATATACATTAAAATGTGATCATCCATTATGTTAATTATATTAATTTATTTATTATTTTATTTATTATAGATATATATATATATATATACACACACACGCACACATATATATGCGTGTGTGTGCGTGCGTGTGTGTATATATATTATGCATGTATATATATGCATATATATATATAATTGAAATTGTCTGTGTGTTTGTGTGTGTCTGTTTGTGTACATTTCCATACCAAACTACTCTGTGAATTTTCAGTCTGCAGACTCGAGATTTGACTGAAAGGTGTATTAACATTTGTGAAAATCTTTTTAATCGGTTTTCGCTCAGATATTTGGCTGTAAAAGGGGTCAAAGTTCAACGATTTGACCTTTGAAAACTCTACCAAACTGCTAATTTTGGGTCTAAACACTTGAAATTTTAGACGTAGGTTACTTGGCCCTGCATCAAAATTTTAATTTGATTTGAACCCAAAACAATAAATATTAAAGAATAAAAATTGTCCGTCAAAGTTTAAAAAAATTAGACCTCTGCAGTCTCTACCAAATTATTCAGCTAATTTTAGGTCTAAACATTTGAAATTTTACATAAACTGTATTCAGACATTTTAAAATCTGGTTTTGGCAGAATTTTTGGTTGCCAGAGGTCAAAATAAAAAGATTTGACTTTTTCGGCCTCTATCATACTAGTCAGCCAATTTTTGGTCTAAACATTTGAAAGGGTATTCAGACATGTAGCAAGCTTTTTAATCAGTCTTTGGGCGAAACTTTGGCTGCAAGAAGTCAAAGTTGAAAGAGTTAATCTTTGCAGACTCTACTTAACTCCTCCTCAAATTTTGTGTCTGAACACTTGGAATTTTACATGTAGGTTACCTGGACATGAGTCAAACTTTTTAATATATATATATATATATATATATATATATATATATATATATACATACGTTATAAACAGTATATAGGGCCTGAGCAAAGCCAGGCTCAACTGCTAGTATATATATATATATATAATTATTATATTATAATAACATAATAACTATGCGTCTTTTGACTTGTCTCGACATGTCAAGATATACATTTTTGCAATCATTTCTTAAAAGTTACTGCTGGTCCATTACCGAAATGTATTACCTCGTAATAAATCTAATATCATTGCATAAAAATGTATATAAGCATTTTATTTATCAATGATAAAAATATGCATCCTATACACACACACACACACACACAAATACACACATATAAATATATATATATAAATAAATTAATTTCTGTATATTGATATTATTTTCTATATATAAACATATGCATATGTACAAGTATAAGTATATATACATTTATAAAAAATATACATATATATATATATATATATATATATATATACACACAAACAAGCCTATATATATTTATATATATGTGTATCAAGATATTTATATACAGAAAGTAATTTATATATATATATATATATGGGTGTGTGTGGATATAAAATACACACACATATATAAGTATATATATATGTATATATATACACATATATATATATATATATATATATATATGTGTGTATATATATATGCGCGTATGTTTTTCTGTGTGTGAATAAACAAGAATACCAATAACATAAACAAATATTAAACTGCATAAAAGTTATATAGGTTACTAATGTCTCTATTCATTTTATTCAAGACCTCTTACCAGAAAGAGTTTTATATAAAAAAAAACCAAAAAAAAAAAAAAACCGAATGAAATATTTATATATTTCCTGGCATTTTATGTAATATGATCGTTCATATTCTGTTTGTTTATCTTTTTTTTCTATTATATATTGTCCATCCATCTAGTCAAATTTTCAACCGGATACCTTATCACACATCCACAGTCACACATGTATATACGTGTTAGGCTAACAGCAAATAATTGGACAATGTTCCATTAGATATATTATGTTGTATAAGTGAAGAAATAAAATATTTTCTATTTTTCTCTCTACATATCTATTTATCTCTACATATACACTGCGTATCAAATTATTAACGAGTTTACTTTTTTTTGAATATTTAAGGAACGAGTGAATAAAAATCCATGAAACGTTGAGGAAGTGGTTACAATACTATTCAACTACTCCAGTCAGAAAATAAAAGTATTTAAAGCAGTATTAACGAAACTATGGCAGAAGATATGAATATCTGTTGATTTTAGTGTGTCAAGTTATTAATGAGGTTGAGAAAAGACACAATATACCCATAACTTGTAAAAATGAAATGAACCAGTAAAAATGCTTACAACACAATACCTACGTTAACATAATTAGTAGGGGATAAGCGATCCTTTTTTATGAATGACTTGTAAAAGACGTTGGTCCACATAATTAGTCAAATTTTCCAACAGTTATTCCTCGCAATACCTCTTGAAGGGCATCCCAAACTTATCTTTGCTCTTAAACTGGCGTCCACTTGCATAGAAGCATCACTTCATGATACTCTAAAGGTTCTCAATTGGGTTCAAATCTAGTGAATTAGCAGGCCACTCCATCTTTTGTATCCCAGAGAATCCCAGTTATTGCAAATACTCTTTGCTTTTGTTTGCTGTATGCGAAGGACTATTAGTCTGCATAAAAATAATGGTTCTTCTCAATGTCAACCTTTGCTTCCTCAGCCATGGGTCAAAGTCCTTCAGAAAAGCCATGGAAACAATAGACGTCATTTATACGCCTTCTGAGACTCTCCATGGGCCAATAAAAACACCCCCTATAATCTCAGCTCAATTCATTAACCCACAACCAACTTGTTGGCGCCTTAAAAGCTGATGACGATGTCGTCCATCTAGGACCCATCCCTTGCTCCAGCCATTTGGGCCATCAAGAGTGACACACACTTTATCCGTGAACAAAACTTTGGAAAAATCAGGTTATGTTGTCCTCTGCCCATTTCAATCGGTCTTGTATGTGATGTTTTCTTAATTGAGTCTTTATCATAGGCTTAACAGACTGTCATTTCTTTCAGAAGGCGACATCGAATACGTGAGACATTCTTCAATCCGGCTTGGTCAAAAACTTCTCGACTTGTCTGCTCAGGGTTCTTAACAACTTCACGTTTAATTTGGAGTAAAGAACGGCGTGAAACAGCTCCAAATTTCCCTTTATCAGCTCTCTTACGTACTTTTGTAGGGTCCATGACAAAGTTTGATGATATCTTCCTATCATTTTCGATATTTCGAGGGCAGTTTTACCTTTTGCTAGCTGTTCTGTAACTCTTTTCAGACCATACTCAAAACACCTTTACGACCCATTTTATTGACGAAACAAACTGCATTGTCAATAATTTGACACACCTCAACTAACGTGGATGGCAAGTTATTTACATTGCGCGGAACAGTACGAACATTTCACAGTACGCACAGCATTGCCAACGTTTCCGAAGCTTTGGATACGAAACTACCAGAAAGTTTCTGAAACTGGTAAAAATTGTAATCTCGTCAATAATTGGACACGCAGTGTGTATATATATATATATATATATATATATATATATATATATATATATATATATATATATTTCATAATGCTTTTAAGGATACAAAATTTAAATATTATAATTAGGAAGGGAAGACTTATATGATTGATGATTAAAAGTATATTTGTATATATATATATATGTATACATATATATATATGTATACATATATATATGTATACATATATATATATATATGTATACATATATATATATATGTATACATATATATATATATATGTATACATATATATATATGTATACATATATATATATATGTATACATATATATATATATATATATATATATATATATATGTATATATATACATATTCCTTTAATGTTCTCTCCAATAAGGGGGGAAAGGGGGAACAGGAGAGGAAAGAAAGAGAAATTGGGAGCCAGCTGACCGGTTTCGACCCTCGCTTCTCAAAGCTGTATTGAGGGAATTTTTAAAACAAAGAATGAAAAGGCGATTAAAATTGCGTTTTATTCAATTTACGGGGAGAAAAAAAAAGTGGGAAAACGATTAAAATAAAACAGCGTTATGGTCGAATACCCTAGAGATTAATCATGTTCAAACACAGGAGGCATTCCCTTCGCTTGCAAAGAGAAGCTTTTCTAAGTCGAACGTGAATAGCCTCCAAGATCTTAAGGTGATTTAGTGAATGAACACGACTAAGAATAGAAAAATAGTCCGTGCTAAAGTTCGCTGCACATGACGGGGTTTTAAGTAAATGATTAGTAATTGAGGACCCGTATGTGTTAGTAACAACGTCTGTTGCCCGGTAGATTCCATTCCTAATTTTACTGGGTACATGTTATTGGATTCTTCTATCTAATCTTAATGTTATTCGACCCAAGTAGTTGACACCGCAATCACATTCAAAATTATAAATAACGTTACTATTATTGTGGGGGGGGTTAGAACGTCTTTTCGAGAAGATGGTAATAAAGTTCTCGTAGAGAACACAACACGCACATTGGCAGCAAAATAACATCCATGAACTGCTGAACTTGGAAAATTTCTCACTTACTGTACCCAACTTAGGCAAAGGAAGATAAATTGAACATTTGGCTACTATATTCTTTTGAATAACTCACCTAATCACATCTAGTGGGTACCCGTTTTTAGATTAATATCCGTAATTGTTTCCAATTCCTCATCTAATTTTAACTTGGAACAAATCATAAGGGCACGATGTGTTAGGGTCCAAATTACGTTTTTTAGGGCAAAATGAATCCCATCGAGTGTACAAACCTGTAAATGTTGGTTTGCGGTGTATAGATGCATGGTAACTAGATGGCGTTTTTGTTACTAATACATCAAGGAAGGCTATGGATGAATTGCACTCTCCCTCATAGGTGTACTTTAACGCGGGATGCATTCCATTGAGTAAGGAGAAAAAGGTGTTTGCTCCTGTTTGGTTATTAAATAAACAGAATGTGTCGTCAACATATCGAAAGTAGACTAATGGTTTTATGGGTCCAGATAGTAAGCGCTCTTCATAGAATCCCACAAAAATATTCGCCATGGTTGGTCGAAGTACTGACCCCATAGCGACGCCATCTTTTTGCCGATACATAATATTGTTGAAACTAAATTCCACAGATGTTGTGGCAAATTTCATAAGTTCATTAAAGATGTTTTCAGGAACAGGAGGAGGTGATATCCGGTCCCGATATAAAAAAATCAGCACAGATATCTATTGTTTCCAAAACAGGGACACAAGTAAAAAGATTGCTAATGTCATAAGAACACATAAATCTATTAACAATCTCATACTTTTTAATAAAGTCAGCAACATAAAATAAATCTTTAAGACAATATTTACTATAATGTTGTAAAACAGGTTGTAAAATGTCAAAGATCCATTTTAAGACCTTGTGTTGCGATGACCGGGAAGTCTCTCCGCTTGGGCACTGAGGATTTCAAATTCCGAAAATACCTCTTCCCGTTTAACACCGGGCAAAGGAATACAAAAATCTAACCCATGATCAAGTACCATTAATTCTGAAGGTGACAAGTCATGGGAAGATAAATTAAGAACGTTACTTTCAATATTTGGATAAAGGGTCAGGGGTGGTTATACTAAATCATCATGAGCACGTTTAACGTCAAAGCTACATCGCCAGATTACAATAAATCTGTTTTTTTTAGAAGAAAGTATTTGCTTTGATTTTATTACCTTCCTTGCCGGTGTAACGTAAAAATTATTATTTTATCTATAAGTGAGAAAAGCTTTTTTTAAGATCGAAATTTTCGATTTCTGTACAGTGTGAAATTTGATAGACTCAGCCGTTTCGGATCCTATAAGAAAGGAACTCACAGAAGGTGACTTTCATATAACAGTAGATAGATAGAACGTCCTTAATTTACCTTCCCATGACTTGTCACTGCTGATAGTGTTCTTCTGAGTTCGATCCTTGTTGCCGATTAAGTTCAGAAACATGTATCCATTGATATAATTTTATGCATGTAATTTTTTTTTAATATTAAAATAAAATATTTAAATAATCAATCAATAAAAATGTAATATATATATATATATATATATATATATATATATATATATGTATATATACATATATACATATATATATATATAACTTTTTTATTTATTGAATATTAAAATATTTCATTTGAATATTTTTAATCTAGTAAAAAATATTTAAAAATTATAACTTAAAATATTGCAGCATTAAGTACTTCTTTAAACTTCAAATAAATTGAATTTTTAAAATATTCTTAATGCTGCAATATTTAAAGTTATAAATTTATTATATATTTTACTAAATTATATTGTCCTTTTCTTCTCCAGTTTTAACAACTAGTCCTTTTCTTTTCCATGTTTAAGCTTAACCATATTACTTTCCATGCTCGCATTTTTCTATTGTGATCCATGATTTTTCCAGGCTTCCAGTAAATTTACCTGTTCTTTATTTAATTTCAGTCTTTTTTGTGTCCCTATAAACATAACAACAATGTATGACATACGTCTGCTTTCAATAAAATCCCTCCAATTATCTCCATTTCATGCTTTCATTCTCTCTCTTACTTGTTACTTCTCTTTTTGTGCGAGCGGTGAATTGGATGCAACAGTAGTCACAGAAGCGACGTGGTTGCTATAGAAAACAATCATAAAACATCGCTGACCTCCTCACGTTTTTTTACGATTTCGAACATCAGTAAATTTATCATAACTTTTGTTTTACTGAACGAAATTGTTTTTTTTTTGCAATATAGCTGAGAAGGTGATCTGTTAACTGTAATAATTATTTGAGATTTGGACGTAAAATGAGTGAGCGGCGAAGCTTTAAATTACTAAAACTGCCACTTAGCCACATATGTAAAAATGTTCCGTTTGAATGATGTAAACACTACCCTGTTATCCATTGTTAAAGCCCTGCTGTACCTAACCATATTATTGTCATTTTTTCTTATTAATGAATTCAATTTACGATAAAAAACATGTACCATTTAAAATTGCCGCAAATCATTACTTCGTTTGCACATTTAAAACTAAACATTAATCAGAAGTGACACTTCCAGAGTATTCATCATCAAGCCCAACTATCAACTGACGTGATATTGTAAACAATATAGTACATACGCAATCCGCATAAATTAAAATATATTTAAACGTATTATTCGATCAGGCAACGCCGGGTAGCCACCTAGTATATATATATATATATATATATATATATATATATATATATATATATATATATATATATATATATATATATATGTATATATATATATTGTAACTGTGTTATGTATCTAATGCGTTGATAATTTTTGGAATGGCTTGCATGCAGAAGGATAGATCAAATCCATACGGTATTTGCATAGTCATTCGTCTACTGTCAGGAGGTTTTGCTCGTTGAGAGTTTACAGTCATAATAAAATGGCAAATCAATAAATCAATTGGGATTATTGGACGATAATTCTAATAATACAAAGAACAGCGGTCAGTTTTAAAACAGATTTTTCATTTTTCTTTTTTTCTCTTTCTAATGCGTTTACTTAATATTTCTTGGAATTCCATTTGCTGAATTTGAATTTTCCTTTATATTTATATTTTTGCTTTTGCGTTTTCTTTATGTTTTTGTTACAGTTAAGATTTATCAATTATCTTTCATACATTTTCTCTTGAACTTTGCATTGATTTTTGCCCCCCAAAATGTATCCATTAATACATTGTTGACATTGGGCTTCTAAACAAAATAGGTTGGTATACACAAATAGTGAAATAATATTGAAACACATATATTACAAAGCAATAATATATATATATATATATGTATATATATATATATATATATATATACGATGATTGCAACGTATTGCCCGACGAGTGCCACTCCCTCAGACACTTAAATCCATGAGTCCAAAAATTACTTTCATCGCAATAGGACCATTTTTATAGACAAATGCCTGAGGGAGTATCTATGCACAAATGATGTTACAGTCTTAGCTTTGTACGACAGCTAAGTCACTCTCTCTCTCTCGGTTTAAAATGTTAAGATCCAGCAACAAGCAAGAGCAAGATAGCCAGCAACAATTTAAACTGCAGACTAGCTTAATGCGGGTATATATATATATATATATATATATATATATATATATATATATATAACTATATATATAACAACAATATATATATATATAACAACAATATATGTATATATACATAACAACAATATATATATATGTATATATATATATATATATATATATAACAACATATTACTCTTCATAAAGCTGAGCTGATTACAGTTATAACTCATTTAAAATATTTACAAAGGAAGAAATCACATTTTCACCAAAAAAACAAAAACAAAAAAAAACAGCAATTCCAAATCACATATCATACACTATGAACAGGATCCAAACTGTGAACTCTTGGCACCAAATGTACGCATGTTGAGTCTTCTATAAAGGTTTTTCTTCTTGCAGGACTATATTATCATGCATTTTTCTATCTAAGCAAAGAATTTCTATTTGTTTCTGCATAACAAAATAGATATATAAAACTGTACCGAAATTTTAACATGCTGGAAGAGCTGCTTTACATAAAAAATAAATATTTGTATCTTTGAATGTAACCATATATATATATATATATATATATATATATATATATATATATATATATATATATATATATATAAAAGTGAACGTGTGTGTGTACATTTCCCTACGAAATAACTCTTTCAATTTTTAGTCCACAGATTTGAAATTTGATATACAGGGTACTGAGATTTGGGAAAATCTATGTGATTGGTTTTCAGCCAGACATTTAGCAGTTAAGAGGTCGAAGTTCAACGATTTGACCTTTGAGAACTTTACCAAACTCCTCCGACAATTTGGGGTCAAAACACTCGAAATTTTAGATATATGTTCCTTGGACATGGATCTAAATTAATAACTTGATTTAAGCCCAAAACAATAAATGTTAAGGGGTCATAAAAGGAATCAAATTTTAAAAAATTGACCGTTTTTTTAGTGGTCAGCATCCACCCTCAAACACCCAAGCAACGCCGGGCACCCATATATATATATATATATATATATATATATATATATATATATATATATATATATATAACCTACCTTAAACAGAATGATGAGTTAAAAAGCGAGGTGACCTCATGTGAAGACATGGTGTCATAGAAGGAAAAGAAAACAAATAATATATTGTTTTTTTTTTCTGTTGGAATTCATTATGGACAGACGTCTAGTAAAATGCCTCGATAACTGGAAAACTTCCTAGAGAATCACCTAAGGTAATGGCCACGCCAAAATGTCTGTTTGTCAAATAGATGTAAACTTCCGACAATATAAAAACTTCACTATTCGCTTTCTATTACGGACAAAATATATTAACTTCTATAATTTGTGACATTATTATTATTATTATTATTATTATTATTATTATTATTATTATTATTATTATTATTGTTGTTGTTGTTATTGTTATCATCATCATCATCATGATCATTATTATTATTATTATTATTATTATTATTATTGGCTCATGAGGACCTTTTACACAGATAATAAAGAATTTCTCCTTGAGAACAACCTGTGGTGTTCCCTGGAACCTGAGTGACAACAAGTCTCTTCAGATTACCAGTAATCTCCACTTCTTTCGATAACATTTGCAAATGCATTTGCATTATCGCAACAGCCGCGTACCATTGATTTCTCGCTAGCAGCGCCCATTAGTCTTCACTGGAATTTAGGTGGCAATAAGCCTCCCCAAGGTACCAGTTCTCTTGGTATTTGTCCAGCGAAGGTCTGAACAGCTCTTTCTCCTCGGTCTTTCCTTGAGCCTTCTCGACTATTTGGCATCATTTTTGGGGAGGTGGTTGGGTAATGTGAAAGGGGATGGAGAACCTATAGATATGCAGCTTCACGGTTCTTAGTTCCATGTAAGGCTTCGTGTTTTTTCTCTGCAGTAGCTCGTCTGGCCCGCGCATGTGGCTCGTATTAGTCTCCGCATTCCAGGGGTTTCCTTAATATTTCAGCTGTTTTCATCATTTTTATTTGTTGTATTTTTCCAACCAATCCTCTGATTCCAATTTCTCTCATTCTCTTCTCAAAGATTTTCGGAATTGTTCCTAGTGCTCCTACTATTATAGGTACTATCTTGATTTTTTTATCATCCATATCCCTTTAAGCTCTCTGGCTAGCTCTGTGTATTTGCTTCGTTTCTCCTTTTCTCTGATATTTATCCTGCGATCAGCTGGGACAGTAAAGTCTACGATTTAGCAAGACTTTCATTTCTTGCTAATTATTACGACATTCGGTCTTCTTGGTTAAATGGGTTTATCCGTTTGTATGTCCATGTCCCATATGATTTTGTTATTCTCGCTTTCAATTACTTTTTCTGGCTTATGCTTGTACCATTTGTCTGCGAGTTCGAGATAAAGTTTTTGCACGATTCCTTGTATACTGCTCTTCCTACTTGGCTGTGACTGGTCTTGTATTCCTTTGGGCTAGTTTGCTTCATTCACGTTATTATTATTATTATTATTATTATTATTATTATTATTATTATTATTATTATTATTATTATTATTGTTATTGTTGTTATTGTTGTTATTATTATTTTATTATTATTTTTATTATTATGTTATTATTTATTATTATTGGTATAATTATTATTATTTATTGGTATTGATGTTATTATATAATTATTATTGTTGTTATTATTATTTATTGTTATTGTAATTATCATTATTTTTCTTATTACCATTATCATTATGATAATCATTGCTATTATTGTTATTGTTATCGTTATTTTTATTATATTGTTATTATTATTATAATTATTGTTTTTATTATTAATATCATTATTGTTGTTATTATCGTAAACGAAAAGATCCCACCATAATCCATTCTCCCACTTCCGCCATAGCAGCGAAACTCGAAAGACAAGTGTCAGTCAGTGAAAAACTTTCCAACGTGATAGATGCCTTTTTGCAAAGAAGAAATCAGTTTAATGAATCTCTGAACACATGGAAACTTGGGACCGGTATCTTAAAAATTATTTCAGTGATAAATTGTTATAATTTATTTGTTTGAAGTGTCTCTTGGGAAGAAGAAAAAAAAATGAACACTCTTAAATGGAAATTACAGTAACCTATATCTATTCCATTTTTTCATTCGTAATTATGGGAGGAGAATTTATCTTCAAATATCTTAAATTTCAAATTAAAGCGACGGAGTTATACTAAGTAAATATTAATAAGTCCTTACACTTCTCCCACTGTTGTTTTTTTTTAATGGAGAGTGGACAACGCGTGGTGGATGGGTTATCGGCAGTTCTCGTTACTCTCGCTTCCTCTTATTTGTCCCTCAGTCCTAATTTCCAATGACTGGTGTTTCTGACAAAGGGTGAAGAAAAAACTGCTCTCCAGGACGACATTACATCGTGAACGGTAGCCTGAGATGTCGGAAATTTTCTGTTCCTATGTCTATCTTTGTGGTCATGTCACTAGTAAGGGTGATGGCGGTAAACGTTTCATCTGAGCTGACGTTATCCGCCTGATAGTCAGGGACCCGAACCTTGTATGAACCACTAAGAAAGCCATCCTATCAGCAGGTGCAAAATACTGGGACTGCTGTATTGCCATTTGGTGGATGGACTCTGGACCATGCAGTTGTTTCGAGTGGGGCCTCTCGATGCCATACTAGTGGATAATTGTTACGGTTTTACCTTATCATGGCTACAAACAAAATCTTCCTCTCCTTTTCTCTCTTACCTTCCCTCCCTGTCCTGCTCTAACCAAGTATGCCGACCTGTTCCACAAATCCCAATCCCCAACATGAAATACCCCCAGAAAAATAACGTGTAAACCTAGAACCCAACCTCCAACGTAGACACCTACTACCATGTTTCCTTCTCCAACATCAGGGGTCTACATTACAACCTTGCAGAGGTTGAAATCCAATTATAGGAGACGAAACCAGACATATTCTTCCTAAGTGAAACTGCCATTAAGCCGACCGCTTCCCTTGACGAATTCATCATTAAAGCATACTCTAACTTAACATCTAAATCTGACCCCCATGGACATGGAATATGTGATTAGATTAAAGATGACTTTCCGCGTGGTAGGGATATCTCGAGAAAAGACCCTAATTTACCTTATATGTGCTTTCGGGTTGCACTTGCTTACACCACTGCATTTATATTCGCTCTCTATCCCCCGCACAACAGCGGAGTTACTATCTTTAAGAGCATATCTGAAAAAAATTGGCCACATCCTGTCTGCACACGCTTCAGCTAAAATCTACATTTGTGATGACTTCAGTGTCCACAATGCGGAATGGCTACCCCACTCTAACAAGACAGATGATGAGGGGAGGGTCTGTCATGATTTTGTCACCCAGATTGTCCACGAACCCACCCGAGTGCCCGATACTTCTGGTCAGTATGCTAGCCTTCTAGACCTTTTTCTCACAACTTCCCCTGAGCTATGTTCAAGTTCCGTTCTGTCTCCTCTGGGATCTTCCGACCACACGGTTGTATCAGTAAAGATAAAAACGAAATGCAATAAGTCTGGAGATGTACCTCTCCACCGTACTCTATATCGATACTCTACCGCTGACTGGGATAGCTTCCGTACACTTATATCCGATTTACCACTGCATTCCATGTTTAAAAAAGATGTGTCCTCCATAGTATCAGACCTGACCGAATGGCTAATTGTAAGCATAGACCGATTACTACCATCCAAAAAATTCCAACAAAAACCTAACAGCCAGCCATGGTTCTCCCAAGAATGTGCTGCTGCCATCGCGCACAGAAATCACTTTTTCCATAGCTACCAACGTAATAGAAGCACTGAGACTAAATCTGCCTTCGGGACTGCCAGCAACCACTGTAAAAGAGTAATAAAAAATGCAAGAGAACTATAGGCTCAGTCCGTTAAATCGAAACTAGCTGAGCAACGGCTTGGTTCCCACCAGTTTTGGCAAATAGGAATCAGGATCCTGAACAGAAGCGTGCGTTCTATCCCAACCATTATCAATGGACCTGAGGTCATCTCGTCAGCATCAGACAAGGCCAAACTATTTGCCAATAACTTTGCAGCTAATTCTACCCCATGCGACGAAGGCCATCAACTCCCCGTATTTCCTCCTATAACGGACAACATGCTCTGCAACATACATATATCTGTGCGTGATGTCGCCAAGCTAATCAACCTTGATTCCAATAAAGCAACTGACGGCATTCCAATCATTGTGCTGAAAAAGCTTCAGCTAGAACTTGCCCCCGTACTTACAAAACTCTTTAAGCGTTGCTTTAAAGAGAAGTTCTTCCCAACAACCTGGAAAACCTCATCGATATGCCCTGTATTTAAGAACTCTGGTGATAAGTCCTCTCCCTCTCAGTACGGACCAATAAGTCTCCTGTGTGTCAAGAGTAAGCTGCTGGAATTTATATTAAATAGAGAAATAGTCAACCACCTCAGCAGAAATAACCTTCTTAGTGAGGGGCAATATGGTTTCCGTTATGTCAGATCTACAGCAGCTGTGCTAATTGTTAGATCTCATAGGATTAGCGAATATCTTAACAAAGGCTTCCTCTCTAGGGCAATTGCTCTTGACATATCAAAGGCCTTCGATAAGGTATGGCATAATGGCCTACTTCACAAGATTTCCAGTAACAGTATAACTGGAAATGTTTTCTCGATCATAAAATCATTTCTCTCCGATAGGCTCATAAGAGTAGTAGTAGATGGGCAGAAATAAGAGGCCATCAATATTAATGCTGGAGTCCCTTAGCGGTCCATCCTATGCCCAACTCTCTTCCTAATCTACATGAATGATCTCCCAAAACACATACTTAAATCATTCGTTGAAATCTATGCTGATGACACGACCATCTATGACAACACATCAAAGGTCGTAAATGACAAATTTCTCTCAGATTCTCTCTCCTCTGATCTTGAGCGCGTGGTACATCGGGGAAGGAGATGGCTGGTTACTTTTAATGCATCTAAAACCAAGCTCCTATCTTTACATCATCAACGCTCTGATATCCATCTGGCATCAATTGATATGGGTGGCTCTCGTCTAGGGGAAGCTCCATGTTTTGATAAGCTTCTGGGCTTGACCTTTACGCCTGACCTGAAATGGAATACGTACATCAAGTCAGTTGCCAAGATGGCTGGAAAAATGGTAGGGTCCTTCTACCGCTCCAGAAGATATCTCATTACTGATGCAATTCTCTATCTGTATAAAAGCCAAGTATGTCCAAGGATGGAGTACTGCTGCCACATCTGGGCAGGAGCTGCTAAAAACAGCCTATCCTGCCTTGACAGAGTACAACATTGGCTTCGTTGCCTAGTGAGTGATGCTCTTTTCTCTTCCCTGCAATCTCTCTCCCATAGGAGAGACGTTGCGAGGCTGTCTTTGCTTTATTGTCACTACCATGGCAGGTGCTCGTCTGAACTTCAATCTCTGGTCCCCTTCACCAATCTTTCACGATAAACACCCACCTAGCTGAAACCACTGTCAAAAATTTTCCCCACTCCTTATCTGTGCCAAAATCCAAACGTAGATTCCATGAACAAAGCTTCTTTCTTAGAAGTGCACGCCTGTGGAACTCTCTTCCAGTTGCCTGTTTCCCACCTAACTACAACCTGGATGTCTTCAAGTCCAATATGAACAAATTCCTGATGGACCGCCTCATTAAGTAAGACACTATCAGATCTCCAAAACTAACGTACTATACACACAATAACCCTTATCCCCGAGTGGCTTCCTGGCCTTGATAAGTTGTGACTACCTTGTAAAAAAAAATTACCATAATCTTTTTTGGTGATCTTTATAACATTATTACTTATAAGGTAATTTCTTAAAACTTAAAAAAGCAAAACACAATTTCATCACATGAAATCATAAACATTCAAACGTGCATATGGAATTAGATGAAATTACTTTGCAACCAACTTGAATTTAACAAAAATATCTTAAAAATAGTAAAAATACGAAAGGAGGAAAATCGAAAGGAGTAAAAATACGAAAGGAGGAAAATCGAAAATAAGAATATTCTTTTTTATTTTCATAAATATTTTAATTTTTGTGCCTTATAATGTCAGAACGATTATTTCCTCTTTGTCATTCATGTATTTTGTAATATTTCAAACACAGATATTTAGAAAAAAAAGATAGATAATAAGCTAAGAGCAAAATGTACAGCACAAATACTAAACTTCATTATTTCTGACGTTAATTTCGTAAAAACAATTCCTTTTAAACTGATGCAAGTTTTATTTTTGTCTCAGTTAAGAGTTCTCTCGTTTTTTTTTCTGATATCAAAAGCCGTCCTTGTCTCTAACATTGCTCTTGTGGGGAGGAAAATAAATAAATAAATTCCACACGTGTTAGATTCGTTCATATGTCGCAGAAAAAAAAATAAGTGCGAGGGCGATTACGAAAATCCTGATACCATAATGATTCTGACATTTATCTAATAGTCTTGCGTCTCCAGATGAGATTAAGAACTACAATATAAACACTTCTCTCATTTATTTGAACCAATGAAGCCTCGCAGCAATGTCTAAAGATATGTTCGTGACGAATTGCTCTATTAAAACGTTGACCTTTTATTCAACGGTTAACTGAAATGTCCAATATCGCAATCCTCTTCGTCATTATAAAGAACTTGACTTACTAAAAATAATTGTCTAAAATGTACATTGTTTAACTATATGTCTGTAACAACTTAAAACAAATGGGATTGACTTGAAACTATTTTTTCTGGTATTGCTCATACACACAACTTTCTCTGTGTTCCCTCTCTCTCTCTCTTGCTCCATCTCTCTTTATATATATATATATATATTTATATATATATTTATATAATGTGTATTTAAGCAGCATGTTTTCATTCAGACTGAGTGTTTTTTCTTAATGTCCTTTTTTATAATAATTTTCCATTTTTCGAATGGATATTCTTATGTCTCGGTCAAATTTGTATAGGAAAGTTCCGTAGTCGTTTTCGTCCACTTGTTTTGAAATTTTTGCAAGTACTTTCAACTGATTTTCTTTAGTCGTCTTTAGGCAGTTTTTGATTACAGTTTTAAAAACGACTGGATGTATAAATTGTGCATTAGGTAACCTGAAATTTTAATACGCCGTAAAATAAACCAACCAAACGAAACAGCATGAAGGATAAACATTTTTTTCTGAAATTACTGGGTTTTGCATTAAATCATCTGAGAAGGGTTTATATGTCGTAAATAACAACTAAAATTACAATTTTTAAACTATTAACTCATTGTAGTGATAATTAATAAACTATTTCTCTACCATAAAGTAATAATTACTTCTTGCCACATATTTTTCCTTTGTAGTTGCTATTTTGACTCTCGCTTATACTTCGCCAACCAATACTATTTATTTATTTTTTGTTTTGTTTGAGTGTTCTTGGGTTTTTTTTTCATCTGGGATTAATGGATGAATTAATGAATTAAAAGGGGTTATCTGCCCCTGTTTTGACTTAAAAGTTGTAGCAATTTACTTTGTTACTACATTTGTTTTTTTTTTAAGTTGATGTAAACACTATCAATAATTCCCCCCACTCTTTATCTGAGCCTAAACCTAAACGTAGATTCCATGAACAAAGCTTCTTTCTTAGAACTGCACGCCTGTGGAATTGTCTTCCGTTTTCCTGCTTTCCGGCTAACTACAATATGGTTGTGTTCAAGTCTAAAGTAAATAAGTTCTTGATGAGCCGTTCCATATAAGTTATCAAATTTACCAAATTTTCATTACTAATGATTACTATATTGTCCAATTTCTACTGTACACTCTTTAACCCTTATGTTAAACTCTTGAGTGGCCTCTGGGCGTTGATAATGTGGTGATGCCTATGTAAAAAAAAATGTAGATTATTGGATCCAAATAATATGATTTATACTTGATAATTTATGTACGTTATTATATTTTAATCATTTTATTCTTTCATTTTTATATAAACTCGTCAGCTTAAAACTACCCCCAACATTTGACTATTGATATCTATTTTTATTTACCTATTAATAACTGATATCTATTTTTATTTACCTATTAATAACCTTGTAGTAATGTATATTTTTATAAATTTTTCTTTATTATATGTTGCAATATTTTGGTATACTTATAAGGATAGATATAAACGTACGTCCCACGCAGCATGATGTTACACAAGATCGGATAATGGAGAGTATCAAGTCATAACTCCGAAATTTTAACCGCTCTTGGATAATTTTTTATTGTTGCCTGTCTCAGTAACTAACTGTTTTTTAGTTTTTATATATTTCAGGCATCGATACTTAAGGTGCGACTAAATCAGTTTATACGTTTCAGAGAGACTAACTTACCGGTAATTCAGTGACGGTCAATCATAAGACGCGTCTTAACTTGAAAGTTATAGGAGCTACGCGAGATGGACCAGTCCGCATTTTGTTGTAGAATTAGTGTTCAACCCGGTTCTGGTTCTCAGGCGCATTCGGGGGCTGGGGCAGGCCAGAAGGGGGAGAAGGAGAGTGTCGCCTTAAGCGATACGCCCAGTAATACTAGCGTTTCTGTCCCCAATAGCATGAGAAGTTAACGTCCAACTATCAAAACTAGCTTATATAAAAAGGGGAAGGTCAACTAGCCCGATATCTTCACCAATAGTCTTAGAAAACATCCTTGGACAATTTATCACAAGAACATATAAAACTAAATCTATTGAACCATACTCTATAAAACTAAATCTATTGAATTAAATCTAATCAGGAAGGAATCTGATTTTATTAATTTTGCTTCCAGCTTTAACCCCCAAAGTCACTTAGTGGAGCAATCGGCGGTAGTCGTTTAAATGATATAGCTTTGAAGAGCAACGATGCGAAAATCTCCCTCAAATAATGAAGCTTAACCTTATTACTCTATTCTTGGAAACGTTCTTTGAATTTTAAAGTTTAAACAAAATATATTTTCTGTAAAAGCTGCCAGTAACAAGGCGCAAATATAAACTTTAGCCCTAGTAAGTCAAAATTAGTGCATTCATATGGAACTGTATTCGATATTAAAGAAAATGCAAGATTCCATTATTAAAAAAGTGTAGCCCCATCAAATTTGGCATAAAATTCCAAAACTTCAATATTTCAGATATCAAGAGGTTTCCAAATGTGGTTGACGGAATGAAAATAAAACCTTCTAAAAACTTAAACTCCGAAGTTTTTACGCACACAAAATGGCGAAGTACCAAAATAAGATGCCCTACAAAAGCGTTAAAAAATCTTGTCACGGATGCATTGTGACTTGACGGCCCGGGGAACCGATGGGCAGAGAAAATTTCAGGTATGCATTGAATTTTGTAGACAATTATCCAGGTTAAATAATGGTTCAGCTGTTAGAGAGGAAAATCGATGCTCTGCAAGCAACTCAAAAATATTTAGCCGATATCGCCTTTTACGGAGCAGTAAAGTGTATTCGCACTGATAATGAAAAGGGATTTACTAATATAAACTTTGATGTGTATTAATTAGCCATTATATAAACATGAAAAATCAGTGCTTCATTCACCTCACCAAAATAGGCCAGCTAACAGTTTGTGGCGGACCCTTTTTAAAACGGCCAGATTTCTACTTATTGAATCTAAACTCTCCCAAAATTGATAGACGTATGCATTAAATGCGCTCGCATATATACGCAACCATGGCACCTCACATCTGGAAAGTCAACACCACGGAAATGTGCTACAGAGTGTGGTGATCCCTTGGTGCAACCAGGAGGCCTCAAGCAGAACCTGGGCGTGGCATCAGGACGGCACCGGCCCACAAGTCCAAGGTGAGCCAGGTTTGGCTTCAGAAAAGTACTACATCTTTGTACCTTTCTCTCACTGTTTCCCCCTCCCCCACGACGTGAATCTGTTCGACTACTTCCAGTACGTTGAGAACATCAACAACATGGCCTCCCACAACATCAAAGCCAGCTTAATCGCCGCAAGTCGCCGAATATTTGCCAAACTCCCACAGGCGCTTGTGGAAAAGGCATACTGACAGTTCTAGACCAATATCGAGGTAGTGTTTGAAGTTGAAGGCGGCTACATTAAATAGATGTCACCTCTACTACATAATTAAGTTACCTAAATTAAATTTTTCAATAAAACTTTTAAAATAAAGCCGTAGTGTTGTTTCTTTAAGGTGAGAAAATTATCGCTCCCCACTGTATATTCTGTTTTATTTGCTTTGCATTTAAATATTTAAAAAAAAATATTAAAAGTGAACAGGATCTATTTCCGGGCTATGACAAGTGTTGTCTGACATAAATCGTAGTTTTGTTATACAAAGATACAATAAAACGAGTTCAATGTATAAAATTGGACAACACATTTAATTTTAAACTAAACTACCCGTGACCCGTTGGGTCAGTATGTTATATTAGCTTTGGAATTCATATATGAGCGTGACACTTGTGACGTAAAGAAAATAGTTTTTTTTTTGACAGCGGCCGCAGTTTTCTAGCAGAGCAAAACGTTCGCAATACGAAAATGCGGCTATAATGTCAGGACCCTAGCACCAATTGGTCATTATTTTTATTTTCAAATATATATATATATATATATATATATATATATATATATATATATATATATATATATATATATATAAACCGTCCGGATGCCATTAATCCGGTAATATGTTTCTATATAATTAGAAAAAGAAATTACAACACTAATATATATATATATATATATTGGCTTACGGACGGTTTACTGAAACATTGAAAAAAATCTTTCCTAATCGTGTAAAATTACCTATTTTTCCGAATAATACATCAAAAATCTAAAATTAAACATAATTTTCCTACGAATCGAAGCCGACAACATTTTTGACAGTTTTGTTTAACAACTTATGAAGAATTCAAAATATTACATTTGTTTTAAAAATGGATTTAATATGTGTAAAAATATGACCGAATAGATTCAAGTATTTACTGTTTAAAAACAACAAAAGAAAACACTATTTAATGTAATAGGAACGTGTGCATTTACCGATCCGGATTTCCGTTTGGCGTGGAAATAAAATACAGGAGTACGCCAAGCTATGGTAAGGTTAATCAGCTACTGGAAAATCGGCAATAAGAATGTAAGCAGACGACTTTTAAATATTGGATGAAGAAAAATTTTTTAATCATGCCCTCTAGTTATAAAGGGCCGCATTAGTTCCATGGTAATTAATAGTGTAAGGGGGATAACTCTGTCCAATTGTCTAAACGTTAATGTTTATGCGCGCATGCGCAATCGGATGCTGTAAACCTTAAAGTGGGTTACATCACTCGTTACAAGGTTATTTGAGTTTTATAATTATATAAATTGTAAATCAATTAGTTAGAAGAAGACTAATTACTATTTCCAGAACATTATATTCTTACATTTAGCGAAACCTCAACATTTACAACTGCTATTTTAATACCAAGCATAATTATGTCTGAGAGAAGTTATTTAGTATCAAGCATAAGCTACTAATGCAATAGAAAAATGCTTCAATTATCTATATAATATTCTGTTTGTTATTTTCCTTACTTAGTCCGTACGTTACGCTTTGAAAGAAGCAACATGCAATTTCGAAGCCAACACGCCTTTAAAAAAAACAACTAATTTTCCAAATTTGGTTTTACAAATGTATATCCGGAAACCCTGGACAAGAGAGTAATCCCGCTTTTAAGTAGCATCGTTTTCCTATATTATTAAAATAATGTATGAACATTGTTGTAATAAATTTAAAAGAGATACGTAGAAATTTGGACGTGCAGCGGTTCTTTACAGAGGAAAGAAGTCAGATAAACTTACGTGAAAGGAATGAACATTTAAAAGACTCACGACAAAAAAAATAATATTGACGTTTAAGAAATAGCTGGACTAAAAGATTAAATTAAAGATTGCCTCTGACGATCTAGTTTTATTGCATTAAACTAAGTAGCACAATATCACTTTCTGTATATTTATTAGTACTCATTATTTCATGTCATTTGAGTCAGTTCTATATATGAAATATAATGGGCTCTATAATTATCACAATGGTAATACAATCATACTTGTTGCGTTTTAGTGTTTTTCCTGTCCAACAACAACAACAACAACAACAACAACAACAACAACAACAACAACAACAAAACAAAACAAAACAAAACAAAAACAAACAAACAAACAAATATTTCAACCACTATCCAGAAAAAAATACCAGCTTTATCGAAACATATTTGTTAATTTATCATACTTGTCATTCTGGTAAATTTCAAGGAGTCCTGCTAGTACACATTAATTTATCATATTCAAAGCTCTCTCGGGTAGGATTATCATAAACAAAACAGAAAATTACATTTCAGGATGAATTTCAAAAGATACAAGTCCTTTGATTCGAATACAAATACATGAACATAGATATATCTAATTAAACATGCAATGGAAAGTGTTGCCTTCTTTGGCGAGAGAAAATACACAAAGAGATTGCGAAAGGTCGCATCAAAGTATACTGCTGAGATAAGAGTCATTGATTCGCAGTTAAATATAATTAAAAACAGCAAGTCAAACAAATTCGTGATCTGTACGAACTCAAAATCCCCGATGAAGACTGTGAAATATTAAAATATATACAATCCAATATGTAATCAACGTTGCACCAAAAACAACGACGTCATAAATAAAATAAACAATCATTTGATATAGAACTCGTTTGATAGTCGTAAACCCTTTACCCAGTGATTATACAATATCTGAAATAGGAGGGAAATTTCAAATACAGATTTAAAACTAATCATGAAATATTATGAACCTATTAATTATTGACAAACATTGAATATTTATATGAACAAAAATTTAACAATAAATGTACAGACGATCAAATTAGACCATCATAGATAACCATAGATAAGAGGAGAAAATATGAAGTGTAACATATGTATGTCCTGTATTTAGGAATTTATGAATTCCCCCTCAGTACAGACCAATAAGTCTCGTGTGCGTCCTGAGTAAGCTGATATATATATATATATATATATATATATATATATATATATATATATATATATATATATATATATATATATACAATTATACAAATGCAATTTGTCTCTGGATGAGTTCATTCCGAACGGCTGAACAGATTTTCTTTCAAAAGAAATTTTAGTGTATAAGTCTGGGAGTGATCTTAGATAAGTTTGTCTCAGAATCCCCTTGATAATTACCAATAATCGATAATAAAAAATGTTATTTTTATTAATCTTTTATCAGTAAGACCATTTTTCCATGTTGTCGCTTAGCAACGATGATAGATCAACGGGCCATGAAAATTCTACTGTGGATAAGTTGAAAGCGTGTTTTTTTTGTGCATTACGTGGGTTCAAATTCCGCACGTAAATTTTTAAATTACTTTAATTAACTGCAAAGAGTTTTATGAGACTTCAAAATTTACGTGTTTTATTTTTCTTTTTTTGCATGACATGGTCTGAATGTTCAAAACTCGCAAGTAAATTTCTTAATTTCTTTTGTTAAGTGGAAAGAAATTTATATAAAATAATTTCATAAAAAGGTAGGTTCTCTAGAGTGCAATGTAGAATAATATATATTTTAGACTAATTTACTGCGCGGAGGAATGTGAAGCTACCTCCCGGGAGATATCACAAATTTCGATGACAATAAAAAATATAGGAGTGTGTAATATTCGTTGATCATCATTCAATCCCGGGAAACATTTGGTCTCTCTGCTAGCAAGACTATATATATATATATATATATATATATATATATATATATATATATATAGTCTTGCAAACATAACCATTAAACCAATATAAAATTTTTTTAGAAAGATTTAATTTAAAGTTCTTTCATTGGAAAATCATTCTGTAATTAAGTCATTAATCTCCTTCAATCGCTGAATCAACTACTTTCTCAAACTTACAATAGGTCATATATATGTCCTTAACCTATATCCGATGGTGAGGCTGCAGCTCGCGGGCTTTGGGGAGTGTGGAGCTACCCTTTAATTGCCATTGCTCCCAGGTCCACTATGACCCGGAGTGGTAGTACCTGTTAGGGTCCCAACTATGGGTTAAATAGAAACTGACTTGAGAAAACATATTCTACTAAAAGACTTTTCTTCCAAATTACTGGATTCGGCATTAAATGACCTGAAAAGGGTTGGTATGACGTAAAAATCACAACCAACCATCAAACTAACAATAGTGTAAAGTTTGTAGTGATCAGCACTTGCTGATCATGAAACACTGTTTCGGGGATTTAAAAACAAAAAATGCATCAAATCATTGCTTCCCAGCAGTGTTGATATGTATATATTTCGAATCTCGCTAGATTCAGCTACACTGATCAGTCATAGACGACGAAACACGTGTCAGTGGATAATTATATTTTATCTTAAAAACAATATATATACCGCTCCACATATGGGGGTACCAAATTGGGTAAAGGGAAATTTATTTCCAATTCGCATTTAGGTAAAAATGCACTTTCGTAAATAATTGGATTAATTCAAAACGTATCGCAAAAACAAAAACAAATAACACACACATACACACATATATATATATATATATATATATATACATATGTTTGTGTGTGTGTTTGTGTGTGTGTGTGTGTGTGATACTAAATGGTAGCAGTAATACTGTAGGTAATAAATACAGCCAGAAGCCCCCAAAATAATGGTTAGTAAAATTTAATAAGAAATGGACATTATAGTGAGAATAGAGCTGAAAAATATTGTAAGAAATTAATTGCTCTTTACATAAAATTTCATAAGGATAAAATTTCCGCTTTTCATGATACATCATTACAACATATAACACATACATATATTCTAATAGGGCAAATTAGATTTCCATGAATAAATTTAAAAAAAGGAGAATATAAAATGTAAAGTTGTATTTATTTACTTTAAGCATAAGTTTTCTAATAAATGTACACACACACTTATATTTACATAATCAGAGGGTTATTCTGCTTATATGCATACATATCAGGTAACTTTTAGTTTAATAATATACATACAAAATTGGACTATGTGTGTGTGCGTCAGGACATTGCTCAACCTATATACTCTACGGATTTTTAATCTACAGACTTGAAATTTAGGATACTGAATATGCAGACATGTGGAGAATTTTATAATTGGTTTTCATCCGGAAAAACGGGTTGCTAAGGAGTCAAAATGTCAAAAACTGATACAGTGAACTCGGCGGATTTCGTTTGTGTTAGCTAACTGTTCAATGAATGCGCATACGTGAATGGCTAATATGACAGATTTATTATGAAAAAAAAACACACACAATTGAAAAATACTTTTTAAAGGTCGTGTATAGCTGGTGTACTAGTTGTACTTAACACAATACCTTTATTTTTTACTTACAAGAAGTTAAGTGTTTAGAAAAATAAACATAATTATAGCATACACATGTTTCAGTTTCTATATGATTTCAGACGTAATATTCATACGTATTTTACGACTGGGCAACGCCGGGCGGCCTGCTAGTTTATATATCTACATCCCTTATTTGAATTCATATGAACAGGGATCAGCAAAACGTGTCAAACTTTAATTTTTACTAGAACACACACATACATAGTGAGATTTATATATTAGATTACCTAAGTAAATACTCATCTATTCTTTAAATTTTATATGATTTTATATTTGTAGTTAAGATAATTATGAATTAAGTATATTGTAAATAGATAATTAAACGTTTAGTTCTTCCAATTCAGTTTTCTAAAACCATTACGATCATCTCTTTTGTAAACACCTCAATAATTCGACCACGTTGTTTTGGACTAATAAAGACGAGGCAATTAAAAACACATATTCTATATTGCTGGATTCATGATCCAAGACATATTCTTTTTCTAGTGATAATGTTTATATTTTGATATTTTTTTCTGAATATGTGCGTAACTGTTTCTTGAAGCATGCTGATGAGAAGCTCAGTATTTTTGTTTAAAGGATCTATAATTATAAATCGTTGTTAATTAGGAATATGAAAAGGCCGGATGACGTCGTGTTAATATATTTTTATTAATAGAAACTCTACTATAAAATGCTTCAACTGTAACGTTGTTTTTGCAATAGTTGTTTTTCTATCCTTTAATTTAACTATAGGCTATTTTTTAAGTAAAAAATCTAGTAGCATATTTTAAGAAAAGAAATCGTTCTTTTGTGAATTTTATTTACTACAAAATACAAATAAAATTTATTATTATTCATAACATTTTGTATGTTATAATAATGATAATATATAATAGTGATCTGGTTTTTATAAATTCGAAGTACTGATTTGGAGTTATGTTAGAGCTGTATCACATGCGCCAGTGCCCTCGAGTGAAAGATGCCTCTGCACATCATCCAGATAGCAATTAGTTTATTAGTACGCTGGGCTAGATTCTAAAGCCGTCAATTCTGTTGTCACTTATGTGCTAGGATAATCATCTAAATGAAGAGAATACTTTCTCTGCAACGCAGGCATTCTGTCGAATAGTCTTGGATTTATATTTGCGCAATATTTAGTCCAGTCTTTATTAAAGATTCAGTAATCCTTACATGATTAAATAACCTGCTGCAATTTCCTTGTTCAAGATAAAATATGCTTACTTTGCTGACTGCAAAATATTCTTAATCTGTGATTCTCCTCAACAGATGATTCTTAAAGCAAGCATTTGTCCAAGCATTGAGTATTGTTGCACATCTGGACTGGTGCATCTACCATTAGTCCATCGCTATTGGATGAGGTTTAAGTCACAAATCAAATAGGTACCGCTTTGTTAACTAAGGTCCAACCCCTGTCCTAGCGCCGCAATATTGAATACCTGCAGATGTTTTACAAGTATTTTAATGTAATGTGCTCTGATTAACTCATTGCACTTGTGCCTCTCCTCGACGTACATATTCCCAACACACCCGCTTAGCAAAACAATCAAACCTTTTCACCGATGAACGCTTGTTTTTCAACGAAGAGCTAGACTTTGGAATCTAAGTGGCGATATGCCTTGTTTGGGGTGAATGTGAGTAAAAAACAATATGTTTCTATTGTTTTCATACATTTCTATTGGCACGTTTTAGTCTAAAACATGCCTACAATTTATAATAGTTGAATTCGCAATAGTTGAAAGTTGATGTCATTCTCATATTCAAAACATTGCCAATATTATATTCGACTAAAGTTTATTGGAAATTTTAAAATTAACAGAAAAGACACATATTTTAGAAATAGGAAAAACACAAATACATAGTTGTTAATATCAGACAATATTCAGTCTGTTTATGTATTTTATACTAGAAGGACCCGTTAACCGGCGTTGTCCGGTTGAAGGCTTTTCCTCCCTCGAAAAAGTACACTACGATTGTTCATAACCTGCACGTACTATTTGAATCTAAAAAAAGCAACAACAAATACGGGAATGCATAAATCCGTATGCAATAATAAAATGAGGAAAATGGTCCCTTAGAATAAGAATAGAAAATATAAACAGATTTTCGAAAAAGAATTTAGGGATTCTTACTGTATATAAAATACTGATAGAAACTCCTCATGCAAAGAAGGGCTTTCGAGTTAGACATCACCAACCTCTCCTTGGAATAGACACCTCCAACATCCCCAATTTAAATAACGTATATCGGAGCAGAGCATCCCCATATTTAGTTTGGGGATGATACATAAATAAATCCCCTTAATTAAACCGTGAAAACCGATATGGTTGCTGACAGAATAGTTACCAAACACTCTACCTCCCCATGGTAAGAATAGTTTTTAAAATAATAGCATTATAATTTTAGCACGGTAACAAAAGAGCAAAAATACCCATGTTTTTTCTCCATTGCAAGTTTTCATTTGAAAAGGTGAGGGCGATACTGATAAATGTCGATAACGAAATACCCTGGCCAAATCACTACTAAAAAAATCTTCCGCGTCCATCAAACTTAAACATCGACTTGGAAACTCGAAAACAAAATGAAACGAACTTTATTTTTTATTATAACCAAAAATGAAGTATTTAACCCGTTATTACTTTAGTAGTGACGAATTTCTAATTCGTTATCTGTCTTACTAAAATGAAATATAAGTTTTATGAAAGCGGACGAATATTTTTTAGTGGTGATTTGGTCATGGTGTTTCGATATCTAATGAGAATTTGCTAAGAATTTTAAAGCTGTGCATTTTTATTCCACAGTTCAAAGGCTTTACTTATTTCGTGTATTTCTTTGCATAAACAAAGCAATTTTAATTGTTTGTTTCATTTTGTTTTCGAGTTTCTGAATCGCAGTTTTAGTTTGATAGACACGGATGATTGTCTTCTGATATCGGCATTTACGCAGACATGTTTGCATTTGTAAAATATGTATGAGTTTAAATTTGTTTGGAGATTTTATGCCGTGCAAGCATAGACGTAGAATACTGTGTGTGTATATGAATTAATTTACTTGCGCACGCTAGTTCCATGAAATAAGGCTATCAGTAGTTAACTGTCTGCTTATGAGCAGTCATAATTTATTGCTGTTTAGCGACCGGCAATGTGTCTTGTTAATCGCAACAGAAGTGTAGGAAAATCCGAATGTATTTATGCAAGTGTTTACCCGTGAATGTCTGTGGTATTATATGAGGTTAGCAATATGTAAATGCCTGGTAAATTCTGTTCGCTTTTGCGTCAGTGCATGTAGAAGGCAACTTCATGTTTATCAACTTATATAAGTGTTCGTTAATGAAGGAATTCATTTTATTTTGGAAGATGAGAATGTCCGGTTTCAGCTAATTGTATATGCCGGAACATTGTCGAGGAGGATGAGGAAATAGGAATGATTATGATATGTCTTTTTATGTAATCTTCCAGTTACGGAGGGTGTAATCTAACTGTAGTAGAAAAATTCTGAATCGTTGCCCGGTTACGACTGGTAGCAGTGGTAGGGCATAATATATATAGAGAAAAGTAAGGACTCCTTACTCTTATAATGTTGCAATTGTGATAGTTGTTCTCGGTGGATGAAATGTACCATTTTAATATCTAGACTGAATGTATATGCAACGGCGTGCATAAGTTACATAGGATGGGGGTAATAATTTAGACATAATAAATTTTTATATGGCATTTGTTAATGCAAAGCTACGATGATTTGGTCTAGAGGTGAATTTCCGTAAACAAAATATTATATACAAGATAAAACATTAAATGAATTTGCAAGAATGTAAACTTGAAACGATAACCGAGGATTTTAAAATGTTTTTTATAGGTTTTATATTTCAGACAACTTTCATTCTGTTCTCATGTAATCAATAAATAGCGTTAAAACTTTTTATCTTTATACACTTTCATCGAACTCATGAAAATATATATTTAAACTGTACAAATCATTTCAGATATGAGACATATTTTAAATTATAAGTATATGTGGATTAACGATATCAATATTATTAAATTGACCTTTATAATAAATTTAATGGATTCCCCCTATTCATTGAATAGCAACTGCATAAGCTCATCCATTTATAACAAAACAAAATAACGATTTGTGATAATTCCGGAACTATTAAGTTACTTGTTCAGATTTCTTGTTTATACTATTCAGAAATCGGTTTCTTACTTTCACAGCAATTCGTGATAAAAAACCCCAAAAGAAAACAAAAAACAAGAAAAAACAATACCAAAAACAAACAAAAACAAAAAAACAAAAAGCAGATTACGTGTAAAATTTGTTTTCGAGTAGATATAATTTGCCTGCTGAATTTTAAATTGCCGTGAATAACCATCTAAAATAACACATTTTATTTTATTTTATTTAGTTATTTTCCCTTTTAATTCCCCTTCACTGACGCAAACATTAAACTCATTTCTCAATAAGAAAACTGGTGATTTTTACACTTGAACGATCACCACAGATTCCCAATCATTACTTACAAAATAAGATCAGAAAATGTGTATCTTTATCGACCAACTCTCGTCCCCAAACAGGTTTCTGAATTATTTTTTTCTCTGTATTTTCGACCATTTAAATAATTATGATATTTAAACCGTCACTATGGATACCTTTTCGGTTTCGTTTAGGTGTGTGTTAGGATGCGTTCTCCCTTTACCTTTTTACTTAGCTGTAGGCACCTAGAATATATATAATTTTGATATAACGTTTTTATTTACTTATAAAATATAGGATGCTTTCTTAATACCAATCTTTTGATTGCAATTTTCTTTTTACCTCTTTCATCACTTTTGACAATCCGTAATTTTAATGATATCTTACATGAACGGATATTCACTGTTGATGCTTCTATGAACTGCAGAAATGGCAGATATATCGCAAAATCAATAACTGAAGAAAAGGGTACACTAAGAACTAAACAAGTTATGACTTTTAATGTTGTGGCAGCCGATGGAGTGAATATTCTTATAAAATTCTACCAGCCTGATAAAAAAAGATCAATGTAAATATTTATTACAAAACTATGGCTTACAAGATGTTGCTCTTTCTTAAGGTTAACTACGCAGACATTAACTATGTATTTAAATATAAAGCATAAGGTATAATCGCATTAACACACCGGTTCTCGTCAGACACCGAAGTTAAGCAACGTTGAGCCTGGTTAGTACCAGATGGGTGACAATTTGTGAATTCTAGGCGCTTTATGTGCCCTCCGCTTATCTCGGCATTTGTTTCCAGTCGTCTGGTACACAAAATAGATAAGTAGAGATTTCCCATATATATATATATATATATATATATACTAGCAAAAGTATCCGTTGTTGACTGGGTTCAAAAACAGCCTACAGAAAATGGACTCTGATTTATGAAAGTATGATATGTTATGAAAAGGAAGGGTTGTAAATTTGGGTTGAATTTGGGGGTATCAAAATCAAAGCAAAATATGATGCAAGTTAAAATAAAATAGATAAACCCCATAATTTATCATACCATACCTGTTCACACAGAAACACTTAACACAATATTATATGGATCTATATTAAAAAGCCTTGTTAAATTTTGTGACATATTTCCATTCTATGGAGTTAAAATAAAATAGATAAACCCCATAATTTATCATACCATACCTGTTCACACAGAAACACTTAACACAATATTATATGGATCTATATTAAAAAGCCTTGTTAAATTTTGTGACATATTTCCATTCTATGGAGGTCAGGTGCGAACGAACACCCCATAATTTTATTATACCATATTTCTTCAAACAGAAACATAATTATCAAAGTATACTTACACAGATAGATATGAAAAGTCTTTATTAAAGTTTGTGTCTATTTCCATTCTATGGAGGCCAGGCGCGAAAGCAGAGCCCACAATTTTATTATACCATCCCTATTTAAGTTAAAACATACTTATCAAAGTATTCTTATGTACAGTTATATTAGAAACACTTGTAAACGTTTTTTAAAAAAAAATTCATGTTTTCTTTCCGTACTTTGTGGACCAGGCGCGAACGCAGACCCCACGATTTTTATGAACCACCGTTCTGCAGGATCAAACATACCCATTACTGAGTCTCGATACATCTTCTATCATTATATGTAATCAGTTTTTTTTAAATAGTCAACCATATAGGAGCCTATTCGTGACCACACACACACACATACATACACACACATACATTCAGCTTTATATTATATATATATATATATATATATATATATATATATATATATGAGTTATTTCCATATTTCCATGCACTTTTATAATATGAAAATGTATCTAATATGCCAACGGCATAATTGCGTTGACACACCGGTTCTCGTCAGCTCACCAAAGTTAAGCAACCTTGAGCCTGGTTAATACCAGATGGGTGACAATTTGGGAATTCTAGGCGCTGTATTTGCTCTCCACTTATATCGGCATTCGTTTCCAGTCATCTTGTACACACTTCACTTGCCACTGCTATTTAACAATGTCGACTCAGGAGAGGTATAGCTGGGGATTGCGCATCTTCTGCCACAAAAATTTCACGCGCAGGCACCTCTTCGGGGTATTCAGAGTATGTCAATCACTGAAGGAGCCTATGACATAGAACGGTGCAGCTAGAACAATACAAGTGTATTGCAAATCCAATATTTGCAATGTGCAACAAGTTTATTGCTGGCTTCTATCCCATATTTAAACCTTCTGGATTATTTGAGTTTGAAAAATATGCCACACTAGAACATAAAATATTGACACTCTAAAAATGCGGTTTAAAATGGACGGTAAAATTGTCTCCCGAATATTTGCACGCAACTTGTGCACGTTACGTGAAACATGTGAAGTTTTTGAAACGAAAAAAAAAGAACACATTGATTAAATCCTTTTCGATTATGTAAATTTTCCTATGCCAATAAAATTCTTATGAATATTAATAAAGGTATTGGACATTGGTGCAGTCTGAGATACAGTGAATAAAAAAGCTATTCCAAAAGCGAGCAGTACGAGGAATGTACAAGCGAATCACCGCTTATCAAGGCTTAACGGTCACTTGAGGATAAAGTTATAAATTTGTCAAGTGAATGGTGAGAAAAAACATGAGGACCAATAGACATGTTTGAAACTAGGCAGAGTCTGAATATTTGAAAGGACGTCTTAACAAAAAATATCAGATAGGATTGAAAAAAAAAGTATATTCACCTCCACCAAATTCATTCTATTGCAGTATACAACACCTCCGATACTTGGTGTCATGATTGATCTATTTTCACTATTGCAAATAATAAACTAAAAGAACAATCGTATACATCTTAAAAAGTGGATTTTCATAATAATCTAATTTATTTTTTTAATGCCGAGTCAAAGTCAATAAAGAGTTCGTCTTATTTGTGAATCGATATTCCAACCTGCAGCAAAAATTATATAAAAGCTTTTTTCTTTCAAATGTGCCATTTTCAAAGCATTTACTTACCAACTATTTCAAATGATTTCAACATTACATTAGTGAATCTTTTAGATGCGAATTTATATTCCGTATTATTTCGTTCTTCGGACTACCATTCTCATCCTGAGTGCCATATTCAAAACGCAATGTCTCGTGATGTAGATGATAAAAATCTTGATAAAAATCAGTTGTAAAATTGCACTCTTCAAGATGTTAAATGGTTAAATCCTCAATACAGGCGACATCCATAACACAATTTCGAATTGCTTTATACGTATACACAGTCCTTCCTGACATAACGAGAACATGCGGTGCTCATTAATTAAATAGAGGGTTCCGTTTGAAATTCCGTGCAGGTTACCGAGTTCGATAGAATATTTTCCGAGTGCAACAAAATACACCCGAAGAAAGTATGAGATTACATCGGCCGAAACTTTCTGCAAATGATACTCAGGATCAGAACGGTAGTCTGGAGAATGCAAATGATCTCAATATTGTTCATCATCGGTTTATAATGAAAAGTTGGTGTTTGCCTGTAAGAAAAAATAGGTAATGTTTATTAAACACACTACGTAAGTCGTGAAATTGACTAATAAAGGTAGACTGTTGAATTGAATTTGTGGTTTGATTTATTTTATTTAAACATGAATTTGTTTTAGGTTTACTTACAAATGTTTGAATTGTTAAACGTTTGAGGAAAAGCGAACAGCAGGTTGAGAATGATAAATACAGGAACCAATAAAATAGACCATTTATACTTCAAAAGCAAAGAAAATGTAAATCAAGAATTACATATGAATCAAGTAAAAGGAAATGTATTAATTATTTACAAGAGAAATTATGTGATTATAATACGCTGAATACAATGCGGATATACACACACGTTCACATAAAAATATAACATATGGATGGAATTTACAACATTTCTTCTTAAAACTTTTTACAAAAAACCGATAAACTTATTGGAATTCACAAATTCTTGATCCATCAGCTCTTCACCAATCTAGTCAGAAGTTTTGTAAGAGATAACACACACTTCCTTAGCTCCCTACCACAAACAGTAGACGATGGGACTATACTAGCCACATTCGATGTTAGCAGCCTATATAGCAATATCCCACACAATCTAGGAAAAGAAGCTATCGCATATTGGATTGACAAACATACACAGACTTTACACCCCAGATTCAATAAACAATTCGTGATTGATAGCATCGACATAATCCTCAATAAAAACTCCTTCCAATTCAATAAAGACAACTACATCCAAATACTAGGCACAGCAATGGGTACCAAAATGGTACCCTTACACTCGCCTTCCTAGAAGAGACCCTTTATGAAAGGATAGAGCAAAAGTACGGGCACAATATAAAAACACTATTCATAAAATCTTGGAAAAGATACCTAGACGACTGCTTTATCCTCTGGAGAACCTCATGGGGGGATATCAAAGAGCTCCACACTTTGCTACAAAATCTACACCCAAAAATAAACTTCACTCTAGAACAAAGCCACACAGAACTACCTTTCCTAGACATCCTAGTAACAATAAAAAACAACAACATAATCACAGACATCTACCACAAACCCACAGACACTCAACAATACCTCCACTTCAAAAGCCACCATCCTAAAAACTGTCTAAAATCAATACCTTACTCCCTAGCACGTAGAGTCTGCACCATAGTAACAGACAGACACCTCCGTTCAACTAGACTGAATGAACTACAAATAACACTGCGGAAAATACAACACACTGAACAACACCAACCCACTACCACTAATACAGAAAGGTATTGAACTGGATGAAAAATTCCAATAGACCAACTAAGAACCCCAAAAGAACACAATAAAGAACAAATTCTAGCATACGTCTCTACACACAACACAAACAACCCAGAACTATTCACACAGATAACAAAAAACGTCATCCTCCTCAATCAGAACGACAAACTAAACAACATACTTACAACAACAAAAATAATAAAAAGCAAACGCCAACCCAAAAACTTAAAACACATCCTAACTTCCTCAAAATTCGTCCCACATACTACAAAAGGAGTTACAAAATGCAACAAACCGCAATGTGGAGTATGTGACATAATAATAGAAGGTAACACATACACATTAAAAAACCCAGCACAATTATTCAAAATAAAAAAGGATCTAAATTGCACCTCCAGAAATGTAGTATATGCACTAAGATGCACAACATGCAAGAAATCCTACATAGGCGCCACCAAAAATTTCAGCAAAAGAGTGGCCTTACATAAGAGCAACATCAAAATTGCAGATAACAGAGACCTCTATGTTTCAAAACACGTACACACATGCAGTGGAAACAGCTTCAAAATAATGCCAATCTTCCAAACAGACAATTATTTTTATTTACTTACACAGGAAAAAAACTTCATCACCAGATTCACTCCTGAACTGAACAGAACCTAATACCATCACACAAAAACATGAAATGCAAGGTACACTCGCATGCACACCCATACATATACACATATACACGCCCACACATAAATCAGAATCGACACATTAAAACACACACACGTGCGCGCATACAACCACACACAGGCATAACACCCCTATCTCTAATACAACACACTGAACAACACCAACCCTACTTAACCTCGAAACCAACAACACTAGGAAACACCTAGAACCATAGTATAATATCTGTTCCAACACCTCGCTCACTCCTCAGTCAGTGGAGGAGAACCCCCTCATGACTGAAACAACTATCATCCCTTCTATCACACCCCTCCCATACCTATACCCCCTCCAATTGACCCCCTCTCTGGGGAACAAAATATTCCCCACACTAAGAACCGATCCTGGGTCTGGCCATACCCACATGGGGAGACAAATAAATAGAAACATTAAAAAATCCCCTATTTTAAATACACCCCTCTTTCTAAACAAACACAATATAAGGAATACCCGAAAAGACTAAAACGAAAAATCACAATACTAAAATCCAAGAATCCAAAAAATAAATATCATAATAGAATGAAAGCACCCCTACCCTTATTTCAGAAGAGCTAGTCCCCCCTTCCCACACATACACATTAGTAACGACCTCGGATCACAGCCGCCTTCCTAAGGAAGCAAATAACCCCAAAATACTATAAAACAATATACACATTCCCAAACCAATAAAAGCAAACACACACACGCACACACACACACACACACACACACACACACACACACACACACACACTACCCCATCCTAAAGGAAAAGAAAAAAAAAACATTAGGAGAAAGAGATAGCGACCACAGCCAGGCCAACGGTCTCCCTCACAAGCCCAATAAAAGTGCGATAAAAATTGAGCATGCCAATGAATAATAAACACTTACAAGCCTCCACCTCTTGGAAAAACTTCAAATTAACTACGAAAATCGCCATTTTTACATCTCCAACACATTTGAAAATAATTTATGACGAGGACGCATCACAGAACGTCTGAAATGCGCGTAAAAACGATTTCAATGACTTAAAAACATTATTACAATGATCCAAACATAGTTCTCAATGAAAAACCAAGACACGGAATAATAAAATAATGTTAAAAAATACATATTATTGGTGACTACTCCCTTATTTAAATATATATATATATATATATATATATATATATATATATATATATAGTCATCCATATACAGTACTGAACTGAACCCGACCGTCTGTACAACCGTCAAGGCTCCTAACCATTACGCTAATCGGCGGCTGCTGTGCGAGTCGTGAATTAACGATGTTTTTCCATCATCCGAAATACCTGAGCTCGATTTGTTTATGCAAAGAGCATTGCTTTATACGCTAATGGTAATTCGTATATCATTTCTCAATATGCTCAACTCAAGATAAGGAGCATTATCGTCTGTAATATCTACAATCAACTACCTCAAGCCAGGATCGAAACCCGATCGCCCAAACGACATTCGGAGATCCGCTGTATGACAACATTACGAATTGATAAGATTAAGCCGAGAAAGAAAAAATCTATAAAATCATTTGCAGAATGAATGACTGGAAGAAGCAGAAGGAAATATATAAACTATGAATAGAGGAAAATCAGTGCAATTATTTTTGTATTAAACTTGAGAATAAAAAAACAGTCGACAACGGAATTTGTTACAGGAAACGTTTAACAATATAACTATACATAAAATAATCGACGCATCAGTTTCAATCACGAAGATGTTGTCTGTATATGTCCTGTGCGTGTTAGTGTCAGTGAGATCTTGAAAGTCACTCGCACAAATAAACACGATTCGTGTATCAGTTATATTAAACATTATAAATAGACGTAAACTACAAAAATATATAAAAGCAAATAATTTAAAATAAGTTTGGAAATGTATATATCATATCATATCAATATCGTATCAATATAAATATGATTACTTAAATCATTATGTTTCTTTATTTTTGAGATGTGGATTGATGATTCATATTATTTAGATTAGTTTGACTACTGTTCTCACCTTTAATGTTATTTTCACAATGGACCCGTGACGTAGCACATAAAATACTTGATGAAATTCAGTTGTAAGTTAAAACATTCAACAGTTTGAAGGTTCAATCCTCATTGCGAACGATACTAAAATAAAATTACGAATGAGTTTCAAGCCGGAACGAAAACATATTCCCTTTGAACTTCTTTAAGTTTATCTTGTCGAATTTAGAAAAAGTTACTTCAAATCGAGAAGATAAAAAGAACAGCAGCAAATGGGCTTAAAACCAGTTTAAAACATCTAAATTTTTAGGCAACAAAGCATGTCTAATCGTACTTGTTATTTCTTTTAATTTGACGGGAACATTATGGTACTTCAATTAAAAGTCAAATATCAACACGTTAAATTATAGACGAATAAAAGGCGAATCAAATGAGTTTAAACGGTTACATTAAATTTAACAGACATTTGCAGTTTTGACTTTCTTTTTGCCGACACTATATATATATATATATATATATATATATATATATATATATATGTGTGTGTGTGTGTGTGTGTGTGTGTGGGTTAATGTTCTTATGAATTTAAATTCATAAGAACATTAACCATGTCCGAAGTCAGACATAGCATATATATTCTTTCTCCGCTAAAATTAAAAATGCTCTTAAACCTTCGTAAATTTTAATTTTCCTATCTGATGAGATCAATAATGATCGAAACGGTCTGCACATCGTAGCAAGATATGATTATATTTACATAAAAGCTCGATAGACATAAATATACTAGAGCTATTTTAATATTTAATAAAACGATTCATAATTTTGTGTTAAAAATCAGTTCCAAAAAGGAAAACAAACAAAATCAACAGATTGTACGGAAACGTCTTGAACAATAATTTGATAAAAGATTTTCTTTACAGAGAGTCTCCTCATCAGCAAAATATGGGGAGTGAGGGGTTGAAGACACCAAAATAATACTAGCATTTTCTGTAGTAAGTCATGATATTACTTTTGTCCGCTTGTTTTTAAAGCTTCTCATTGTTTCAGCCTATGTATTCTTTGGCGTACTGCTTATATATATATATATATATATATATATATATATATATATATATATATATATATATATATATATATACAGTGGGGAAAATAAGTGTTGGACACATCCCATTATTCTTTATTTAACACATTTCTAATGCAGCGAATAACGCGAAAATTTAACAAGAAATAGTTACTCATTTAACAATGACAAATAACTTTAGAAATTGGAATATTTTAATGCATAACAAAAATTATATAACAAAAACGAAAATAGCCTGGAAAAAAAGTGTTGGACACATTGTTTTAAATTATATCTTATTATTATTTTTTATAAATAATGCTGGAAAGAAAGAAGGAAAGAAAAAGTCAAGGGAAGTAATTCACTTCCGGAAGGTACAAGCGGAAGTTAAAGAGTTCTCTTTTCTTTCAGCACAACCATACTCTACGTCGTTGGAAAGTATTGGAACACGTTAGTCACCAGTAAGCCATCACGCGTGAAGGTTCTAAGGATGAGTAAACGTAAAGAATTCTCTCAAGTCGTCCGTGATAAGATTATTGCCGAGCACAAGAATGGAATTGGTTATCGGCGTATATCTGCTCAATTCAAAATTCCTGTAAGCACCATAGGAAACCTTATTAGGAAATGGAAGGTGCATGACTCAACCGTGAACCGTCCGCGCATCGGAGCTCCTCGCAAGATGTCGGATCGAGCAGTGAGGAAGATTGTACGAAAAGTTCAGCAGCAACCGAGAACAACACGAGGCGAACTTCAGAAAGATTTGGAAAAAGGAGGGATAGTAGTAACGAAACCAACGATTAGTAATGTACTCCGACGCAACGGTCTTAAATTGCGTACACCTCGAAAGACACCATTACAAAAAAAATGTCATGTTAATGCTCGTCTGGAGTTTGCAAGAGACCACTTATTGAAAACAGATGATTACTGGAAGAATGTGATCTGGTCTGATGAGACGAAAATTGAACTTTTCGACATTAACTCTGTACGTCGTGTATGGAGAAGAGATGGCACAGCGCACGATTCCAGGAACACCCTCCCCACTGTAAAGTTTGGTGGTGGAAATTTCATGCTCTGGGGATGCTTCTCTTCAAATGTTACTGGGCCACTTCATATTATAGATGGAAAGATGAATGCAGCCAAATATCGGGAAATTCTTGAAAATGATCTCTTGCCTGCTTCCATTGCGTTAGGTATGCGACAGGGATGGATGTTTCAACAAGATAATGATCCCAAACATACTGCTAAAATAACCTCCGATTGGTTCGTACAGAACAAAATAGATGTTCTTAAGTGGTCCAGTCAGTCCCCAGACTTAAATCCTATAGAAAATCTATGGAGAGAGCTCAAAATCATGGTCCACCAGCGAAATCCACGTAATATTCAGGATTTGAAGAAAGTATGTGTTGAAGAGTGGGCCAAAATCTCGCCTGAACGTTGTCACAAATTAGTTTCGTCGTATAGAAAACTCCTCGAAGCTGTAATAGCCAATAAGGGGTTTTCAAGTAAATATTAGATGAAATTGTGTTAGTGTGTCCAACACTTTTTTTCCAGGCTATTCTCGTTTTTATTATATAATTTTTGTTATGCATTAAAATGTTCCAATTTCTAAGGTTATTTGTAATTGTTAAATGAGTAACTATTTCTTGTTAAATTGTCGCGTCATTCGCTGCATAAAAAATGTGTTAAATAGAGAATAATGGGATGTGTCCAACACTTATTTTCCCCACTGTATATATATATATATATATATATATATATATATGATTACGTTTTTTTCTATTTTTCATCAACGGTTCCAAAAATTTAACCATTCTACTGAATTTTTGAGATAAAATTCAAATTCAACAAACAGTGATAATGGCTGTGACCCAACAGGTCACGTGTAGTCTAGTTCATGTTTATTTGTCTAATATGGTACAGAAACGTGTTGTATCGATGTCTCTCCCACGGTGCAAAGATATCCGCAGCAAGCTCAGATTGTGAGATTTGAAAAAAAAAAGAGTACTCTAGCCGTCAGAAAATGCCTGGGTTGCATCCCCCAGTAGGAGCACCTCAGGTAATTAGTAATAAATTAGCTTTTCTCAAAAGGGTGAAAAGGCAAAGCGTAGGGAGGTGGACCTCTTAGAAATACACAGAACCATACAGACCCTAGCTCAACCAACAGAGAAAAATGTCTCACACTGTCTGTCAAGCTTTGGTTTCTGTCACATCGACACAGTGTTGCATTCTTGTGCTTGCTTTATAAGTTCTTTCTTGGAATGTGTTTCAATTATTAGACTTTAAATATCTCAGATGCATTCAACTAGTAGCAAAAATCTAGCCCTTCACTGCAGAAACCCCTAGATGTCAGAAAATGTTCTGTTTTGACTGCTTATTTATTCGAAACACTTTAGGAATTCACTCTCTATTCGTATTCAAAACGTCGGCATTGGCAGAAACATTTTAAAATCTCTCCATTTCGTCATTCTACGCACAATTTATCTTTCTTTTCATAATAATATTTTGAACTCACTCGTTTTTAATTGTATTCCTTTTATAATTATTTAACTGAATTCTGCCTTTTGGATGACATCGAAATATCTTCCAGTAATGAGATTCCTTTGGATTTTTACGTCTGGTTACGGAAATTTTATTGGATTTTACCATTATTGAATATTCTGCTCTTCGACCGCCCATCCATCCACGTGAATCTTGTCTTTTTTTTTCTTTTTTCCCCATTCCCTCTGCTTCACTATTTTTATTTTTTAAACTTTTAGCAAGTAAGCTCTATGGCTTACTTGTAGTTTCATTAAATATTTTGCAAGCAAAATCCGATTTCGTATTTTGTTCATTCCTTCCCTCTGATGAGAAAGAAAATATTTCTTTCGAAACTCCGCGGATTAAGGACGATCCACTTAATTTGTGTTTCCTTTTTGAAAATTAAATGTTTTTAACTCTTCTTTAAGCGATTTTAACATGTTTATTAATTCTTTGTTCTGATATATATATATATATATATATATATATATATATATATATAGGTGACGAAAAAAGTGTCTCTATATATGGTAAAATAATTTTAAAAAATAGAAAGGATACCCTTTAATACCTATAATCTTCCAGATTATTGTATATCACATAGCCAAAACAATTTATTACATCATCAAATATTATAAACCAAATATACACAGCAAAAAATCCACTACCGAATTCATACATTAAAATTAAACTCCCCCAATAATTGTATAAAAGCCTTCCCATAAAATGTATTTCCTTACTCCTCGATGAAAGACATAATAATAATTTAAAATCATGTTTACAACCACAATACAATACTCTCCATAAACATAATGCTACATATTTATTTCATATGTATAAATGTATTATGTATTTGTGTTTAGGTGTGTACGTGTATATATTGGTTTACACGGCACTTTTCATTGGCTATTTCTTCTTTAGTTACCATCTCCGCCCCCCTCCCGTATACGCAATTCTCTTTCTTACACTGGGGAAGCCCAAGGATACGGGCGAAAACTTTCTTATTAGAAAAATGTTTTTATTTTTCAGACGACATTTTGTATTCCTACACACTACTCAATAAAATGAATAAAGAAACGATATAAACTCATACTTTTCGCATAAAAATTTGTACGTACTAATACACACACACATATATATATATGTATATATATATATATATATATATATATAGAACAAATGATAAAATGTTATATTCAAAAATTTATGGTGTTGACCATCTTATAATTTATTCCTTTAAATCAGTTGACTTATAAAATTCCTTACATTATCTGTTTCGTAGCGCAAAAAACAATCACTTAATTATTATACCAATTAGGGAATATATTATGATATAATAATTAAGTGATTTATTTTGCGCTACGGAACAGATACTGCCAAGAATTGTATAATTCTAACTGATTTAAAGGAATAAATTATAAGATGACCAGGATCATGAATTTTGGAATATAACTTTTTATCATTTATTCTATATATTGCTCTGTAATCACTTTGAGCTTCTTATATGAGGATTGATATATAATAAGAAAATATATTTCTACATACACATATATATACATATATATATATATATACATATATATATATAAAAGATAGAGAATACAAGTTACATACAACTTCATTATGTAATTAAATCAATAATTAATAAATTATATTTTTATTTAAAGATCGTTGTTAATTCCTCTTTATTTCTTAAGGTTGTCTTGAATATGTCTATATAGATTCCATTTCCAATTGATTGAGTTTTTGTTAATATATATTTGATCAATCCAGCTTTTTCTTTCTACACTACACATCCCGGTATTTACATTTTTATAAAAATCTATTTTTCATTGAATTTGAATGCAATTTTACCGATCATACTTTTCCTTTGAAGAAATATCTAAAAGGCATTTATAGATTTTTATTTGGTTTTGTTATACCGGACCTAATCATCTCCTCTTTGTGTTTCTGTGGAAAGTTATAACATTTTTCTTATGCTCCATTTTTTTTAATCTCGATATTCATGAGTAGGAAATTTTACCAGCCTGTGGAACTCTTCTGTCGATATATTATTCGATTAATGTTTTCCAGGATTTTACTCTCTAATCACATTAACTCCCAGAATTTTATTTGAATTCCATTAGGAATTAACTTGGATTTAACTTTCTAAAAGAATTTACCTAGATTAAACTATCAAACTCTCTTTATCCTTTTAGATTATTTTTCGCTCTCCGAATCCCATACTTAGGATATTATTTGGATATTTATAAAAAATTTGAACACTTTAAGAATTTTACCGTGGATCTTTCAAAGCTTTGATGCTTTCCTATTTAATATTTTTTTCTGTACATTTTTTCTCCTTCTTTATGTTTTACTTCTATATTTTTCTTTATTATATGTGCTTTTGTATCACTTATTATATTTTCTATCAACATTCATAATTTTTTTAGCTATTCCTCTTTCCTTACTCTTCTTTCCCTCTTTCTTTTGTTATCTATTTTTTTTTAAATATTCCCTATTATTTCTTGGTGATTTTTAATTTCTTTTTACTTTATATGCTACCTCTCCATTTTTAATTTTCATTTCTATTTTATCTTTACTTAATTTAGAATTTTTTATTCTAATTTTTAAATTCACGCATGTTTAACCCCTTCTTTATAGTTGTATTTTAATGTTTTTTTTTATTTTTGTATTTTATATTTTATTTTTATATATAATTCCTTAGTTTCCACCATCAACCAGATTTTATCTATATTTTGCTGTTGCAATATTTTTTTATTCATAATGGAGTAGAGGATTTATTTGCTGCCCACCTCAGCAAAATGTGGCACTAGGCCGGAAAGTGGGAATCCAGCAGGTTCCACTAAAGGAGGGGCACTCCTACAATTGTAAAAAATTCCTGAGTAACCCCGTTTGCATTCCCCGGTCGAAGGGCCTCAGGCAGTAAGCGATAAACTTACTCCACCGGAAAGCCCAGTGGCAAAGCATGGGAGTGTGGACCTCCTAGGTATTACCCAGACGACGTACCTCAGTCCGACAGGTGAGGGGCCGGGAACCGGCCCAGCACCTGTCGGGCTGAGTGTCAAGTGACGAGTCTACCCTGTCTCCCTGCAGGAGACACATGTCATCATCCAAGATGAATAATGCGGTAGTTATTTAAATTGCTACCCACATCAGCAATATGTGGCACAAGGCCGGAAAGTGGGGATCCAGCAGGCTACCCTAAAGGAGGGGCACTCCTGCAATTGGAAAAAATTGCCTGAGTAACCCCGTCGGCATTCCCCGGTAGGGGCGCCTCAGGCAGTAAGCAATGAACTTACTCCACCGGAAAGCCCAGTGGCAAGGCCTGGGAGGTTGGACCTCCTAGGTATTACCGAGGCGGTGTACCTCAGTCCGACAGGTGCTGGATCGGTTCCCGGCCTCTCACCTGTCGGGCTGAGTGTTAAGAACGGATCCTTGACGAGTACTACTACCCTGTCTGCCTGCAGCCGAAGCCGCTAGAAGACACATCCCATCATGAGAGATTCATAATGGGGTATGATCCCACACAGTCGGGCGATTGTATTCATAAACGATGCTATTAGGAACGACGAATCGAATTAATTCACGTTCTGCTACCAACCAATCAGAAACCAGAATTGCTCCATAAGTATTAAACCTTTTCTGTAGCAATTTCACATTTTTTTCCGTCTAAACACGGTAATAATCTTTTGATCTGTGGAACTGTCTACTGCAAACCAGTCACCTCTCAAGACTTGTTTAGAACAACGAATCATCAGAAACTGTTCTGAAACTAAACATGGCTTACACTTCTAGATTTGCATAATACTGGCCTTATTCTTTTTATGATGAGAAGCATTTATCTTCAACATGCCATGGTTAAAAAAGATTTTGTATTCTCTTTTTCCTTATTGACCTATTTTTGTTATAAAGTCATACGTAACTTTTATTCCTACTCTTTATTTAATATATTTATTGTTCTTATTTACTAGTGTTGCGTTTTCTTATTTTGATAAGTTTTACTTTGTTATAGATATATTCTTAGCTATATTTCTTTTACTATATATATATATATATATATATATATAATGAGAAGACCATCACTAAAAATATTTTCCTAACAGAGAAAAAAATACAATAATCCTATCTAACAAGATATAATTAGGTGGGGACAAGAATCTAGATAATAGAAAGAATGATGTGGGCACTTTTATGGGCTGTGGAATATGCTCAAGGCAAACGTACCAAACAAAGATAGAGGACGCAGACACCAGGAGGAAATATTCTACCTAGTTTGTTTCGGTATAAGTAATGCTTCATTCCCGGAGAATAAATAATCCAAGGTATGAGAGCATAAAAGTGTTCAATGAAACGGAAGTAGATTATATGACCTCAGTAATAGCAGGACTTATAGGAACAAAATTGATTCACAAGGAATGCCATCAGAATATCCAATATTAAATCATTTATCAACATACCACATCATAAGTACGACTAGAAACATATGCCCATTCATCCGAAGTGTTTAGGTCTATAACTACTAATAATAAAATTCATTCACAAACAGAACTCCTTTATGAATATTTTTCTTCTTTTCTCCCACAACTACTATCTCTTTCCTATCACATCCACTAGACAACTCCTCACTGAAGCTTAATTTTTTCTCATCACTATCACTGACACAATAGCCAAAACCTGAACCATCAGAGCCAGAATATGAATATCTGGCCATCTAGGAAAATCTTTAAAAAATGTGTCCCATTCAAAACGAACCCGACCAAGCTGAGCTAGGTAACCGATTTTACAAGATCCTACATAATAAGGGAAACACTCGCTCAATTCGAAAAAAAAAAAAACAGTTAAAGTTCAGAGCTGCAAAAACAAGAGCACCTTGAAAAATGGAGCTTTAAAACCATTTAACATATACATTAAATGAATGAATTCAAATTAATAATAACTTGCAGCATTTATATTGGAAGGACGACTATAGAAGGAATGTAAATGAATATTAATGTGTGTGTGTGTGTGTGTGTGTGTGTGTGTGTGTGGACAAAAACATATATACGCACACATACTTCCACACATACGCAACCAAAACTAATACAGACTAGATAAATTCTTGTCCTGGAATCCAGTAAGACCAAGAGCTCAGAATAAAAGCTATACAGGATGACCCTCCCCCAAAAAAAACAAAACAAAAAAAAAACAAAAGCTAAATGGAGGCCATCTTGAACATATGCTGTAGAACGGATGAAAGTATACAAACAAAAGAAAAGAACAAAACGGATGTTGAAACGTAAACTTTTTAAAAGAATGCTGTACATTTTTACAGAACTATTATAAAAGAGACAGTTTCAGTGTAAAGGCCACCCAAAACGATAGAGCTAAAATACTACAGGTGACCTGTGTTTTATAACGAGGAACCATGTAATTAAGATGCCCACTCGATATTGCGTATGACTCAATGTAATGTAAACAAACATGCAATATCAGAGCAAAAGATTACGATTGTAATGCAAAAGCGAAAATGGAATTGATTCCATAATTACAAAACACGTGGCGTAGACAACTTACCCTAATTCCAACTTAAACAAATTGCAGCATTTCATAGTTACTATAGTGACTGCTTCATCTAAGTAAGATACGACGCCATAGTAAATACAGCTTTTTTTGTATCTAACAATAGGGTTCACTTTCCTGATTTCAGACAATATATATGAACACCCCTCTTTTGAAGCGTTCATCATACAGTTTTTGTTATTAATAAAATAAATTTTGTGAAGCGTAGGAAGAGGTAGAGAAATCTAAGCGTAGGTTGCACAGATTACAAAAAATATAAATATATTACTCCAATATAAATGCTGCAAGTAATGATTAAATTTGAATTCGTTTATTTCCTGTTGCGATGCTTTGAACTGTATAACATTCATTCAGTAACAAATGTGTCAAGTACTTTCTCACATTTGAGACTATCTAAACAGAAAGCATAGAGTGTGACGAGAATATACACATGGATAACTTAGAAAGGCAGAGACAACACAAAGACCTTGGTATAGAAGAGAACGATTTAATTCAGCATGCCAAAGTGAGGGAAAATGGCAGAGAATATATACGCAGTGTAAGAAATATTTGCAAAGCACAGCTAAAGAAAAAGTAACTGCCATTAACCACTTAGTCATGTCAATGATAACATACAATTATGGCATCACTGACTGGCAAAAAGTACGTAAACAGTCTTGCTAGTAAAGAAACCAAGGTACATCAAGCTGTGACTTTCCAGTGGACCATTAGGCCACAATTGTGTGCACCTTTCAATATCTAACGAGCTCCCAGAATCTAAAAATATATGATGATACATCAACATTACGAAGCAATAATTGGTAGAAGAACTTCGATAAAAACCCATTAATATTTTGGATAAGGTTATCTAAAAAATGTGAAAAAAAAGAAAAGAAACAGCAAATACGTTGCCACGGAAATAGTCCAAATAAGACGCTAAAGAGAGTTCTAGACTAGTAGTCGAGGATTAGGGATAAGTTATCCCAAATGGAGTTAGAATTATTTTGGAGGGGGGTAATGAACATGCTACGGATGTAGATCTGCTAAGTGAAAGAAAGTTGGAGAAAAGAGTGCATCTAGGATCCCACGATCTTTCAAATTATATAAACGGGAAATATCAGTATTGAAACTGATTTATATATAATGAATCAGTGTTGAAACTGTTTTAAGCTTCAGTGAGACCAATTTTGTGTTGTTGTCTTGGTGGTGACATTTGCTCCTTGATTGATCGGTATTTATTTAGCCCCTCGTCATTTGGTGAACTTTTGACCTGGCGTGTTACGAGAAGAACAACCACGATCATTGGTAAGGGAGGCTTGGATAAGGAGAGGAAAGAAAACATATCGATTCATACATAAATACGTGATAGATTTGATTTTTTTAAATACTTTCAGATGGCATCAGAAACGAAAAGAATATATAAAGCAGAGTTAATAATAATAATTAATTAATAATTACTTCACAGAAATAGAGGAAAAACGGCAAATTAAATCTCAACGTGTCATTTGTATGAAAATACTGATTGTTGAATCGTTCAAAAAGAATCAACTGAAGAAAAACTTGGATAAGGTTCATTCACATCTGTCTTTTAAACGACGAGGATACTTTAAGAACCTGGAAAAAACAGTAAAAAGACAAAAACTGGGATGTAACAAAAGCGCAATGTTGCACCAACGTTCAGTTGAAGCGCTAGTTTTGAAGTGGTATGGTTGATTGCACGAAACAAGAAACCACATACTATTGGTGGAGACTTAATAAAGCATGCGGCTGTGAAAATGGCAGAAACAATGTGTTGACAGAAAGTAGCTAGTGGAACTCTGTTCCATCTGCCTGTTTCCCACCTGACTACAACTTGGATGTCTTCAAATCCAACGTAAACAAATTCCTGATGAACCGCCCCCTTAAGTAGACACTTTATGAAATCCCAACACTAACGTACAACGTACTGTACATGCAATAACCCTTATCCCTGAGTGGCTTCCGGGCCTTGATAAGTGGTGACCTCCTTGTAAAAAAAAAACCCAAAACCCCAATTGAATACAGTATTTTTATTAGAATTATTAAAGAAAGAATTTTCATCTTGGTAAAAAAAAAGTAATGAATTTTCATCAAACTTTAAAGGACTACAGATGTAAGTAGCAATTCACAATTGATGGTATACATTTAATATGATAAGACCGAAAAAGAAATATTGTATTCGCCGTTTAAGTGGAGAACTCGTGATATCGATATGTTCAATGATTTTGCGCATGCGTCAAAAAAATAAAAACAAAACAAAACAAGTGTTAATTTTAAGTGGAAAAATTGTATTACATACATATGTATAGAGATAGCCGGAAGACCCAAACCAATTCAAGGAATTCCTATGAGATTAGATAGTACAAACATTTTTTTTCTGCTGAAAAATGAGATCAATAATTTCTAATTTTCTAAAATTATTATATTTTATATATACATATATACAATACAAAATATATTATGCAAAATCAGGTATAAATCTCTACACCATCTACGCTCTGATGCCAATCTGACATCGGTTGAAATGTATGGCTCTCGCCTTAGGGCGCTTGATGTTTTGACAAGCTTCTGGGCTTGACCCTTACTCCTGACCTGAAATGGAACACGTATATCAAATCCATTGCCAAGGTCGCTGGAAAAATGGTGGGATCCTTCTACCACTCCAGTAGATATTTAACTCCTGACGCAATTCTTTACCTATAAAAAAGCCAGGTACGGCAAAACATGGAGTACTGTTGCCACATCTGGGCAGGAACTGCTAGAAGCAGCTTATCCTGCCTTGACAGAGTTCAAAATAGACTTTGTAGCTTAGTAGGGGATGCTCTTTTCTCTTCCCTGCAACGTCTTTCCCACAGAAGAGACGTTGCGAACCTGTCTCTGTTGTGTCGTTATTTTCATGGCAACTGCTCAGATGAGCTTCAATCTATGCCCCTCCTCGCCAAACTTTCATGAAAAACACTCGTGCAGCCAAAACCACTATCAATAATTTCTCACACTCTTTATGTGTGCCTACACCTAAATGCAGATTCCATGAAAAAAGCGTCTTTCTTTTAGAACTGCACGCCTGTGAACCTCTTTCCAGCTGACTACAATCTGATTGTCTTCAAGTCCAACGTAAACAAGTTCTTGATGAACCGTCCCTTTAAGTAACCAATTTACAAAATTCCCACTACTTATGTTTACTACGCTATAATCACATTGACTAATATATACCCATTAACCCTTATCCTCGAGTGATCTCCGGGCCTTGATAAGTGGTGCTTCTTGAAAAAAAAATTAAATTTGACGAATTAAGGACCAACATTTTGGTAAGACGTTAACTAATTTAAACAAAACAGATTAGATCTGGGTTGGTTTATGCCTTATGATGTTGCTTTCAATTACGTTTTCACACACGCATACACTTACATATTTACACACACACACACATATATATATACACATATATATATGTATATATATATACGTGTTGTGTGTCTGTGTGAGTGACTGTGTGTGTTGTTTTTAGCATTTTTGTCAGATGTAAATTCTTCTATCAAAACTGATATTAAAAAATACACACTAAAACTCATTGTCAGAAGGTTATGAACGTTTGACCCATCTTTATGCTTTACGCAAAAGAACTTGTCTAATAAGCCGCTAATTATTAAATATGGCAACTAATTAAGAAAATAAATATTAAAAAAATGACATTAAAATTAAAGGAAAGTTGATTTGAATTGACCTTTTAATAATAATTTCACTTCTTCGTCATCGTCATCCAAATCGGTAGATAACCACATTTTTATATCTGATACATAAAAGTCTGTTAACTGGAATATAAAAGTTGGGCATAAATAGCATTTAATTTGACCAATTAAAAAATGATACGAATTTATTCATTTTTTGGTTATAGTTGCACTGTTCTAATATAGCGCATCTTTTTAGATAAGGATTGGTTATTCGGGATTTGAATTCTTAGGGCGACTGTTTTCATATTGAGTTTTATCTTCACAACATTTCGATAGATGAAACCTCCGATATTCTCCAGGTCGAAGACCTGTCGAACTCGGAGGTATGCATTTAATTTCGAACGGCACACCTTATTTATTCCCGGAGATACCATACCACGACTAGATAGTCTCAAAGCGCAATTGTGCTTTCATTCGCCCGCACTTAGAAATGCACCTTTAATTCTCGTCAGAAGGATGTAACTTATAAATGAAGTTTTCTAAATATTCTAGTACGAATTTTAAAAGTCTACAACTTATTATGTTTCTAGATTTAAATATCAATATTTATTTATTTATTTTTGACATGAAGATCACCACTCATCAAGGCCCGGAAGCCACTCGGGGATAAAAGTTATTGGTTGTACACTAATCAATGGAATAGTATCGTAGTAATAGTTAGTATTGGAGATTTGATAAAGTGTCTTACTTAAGGTGGCGATTCATCAGGAATTTGTTTGTGTTGGACTTGAAGACATTCAAGTTGTAGTCAAGTGGGAAACAGGCAAACGGAAGAGAATTCCACAGGCGTTCACTTTTAAGAAATAAAAAGATTTGTACTGTTTAAAATTATAAAAAGTTCAATTTATATTGTTTAAAATCAAAGAAAAGTTCGGTATGTATATAGTTAAAAATAAATAAATAGGGGTTATCATTTAAAAAAGTTCCGTTTACATTGCTTATTTTTGCAAAAGTAGTTCTGCTTACTTGAAACTGTTAACTTCTGAATACCGATATTGTTTTCATATTTTTTGCATAGAAACATGACGGTGATTCGAGGGATTTTGGTTCTTTTTATGTGATATAAGGATCAGGAGTATTTTGCCACACAATCTCTGATCTTGCACAATTTATTTTTATTTGTAACCCAAATCAATTAAAACATATTTTCGGGTTTATTAATTTCTATTGTTAGAATTATAGAAAAATAAAATGTATAAATCTATCTATATATAAATAGGATAGCACGTGTTGACTTTCTTGTGCCAAGCTTACATCCGGTTCGTTTAAATGTTATGCACTTCAATTTCTTGTAATAAATACTTTTACCAAAAATTCTTCATAATTTTGGTTTCGATTAAAACTGATGGCACTCAAGTCATTGAATTTTTAAAATAAATAATTTTATCAAGAATTCCTCATAAGTTATGGTTGCGGTCTCGATTATAGATAATGACACTCGAATAATCTACTTTTTAAAAATAATCTTGTTAAGAATTCTTCATAAGGCTTTGTTCGGTTTCCATTTAAGCTGATGCCCCCGTGGTAATCTATTTTTTTTATTAATAATTTTTTCAAGAATTCTTCATAAGTTTTGGTTTCGATTTCGATTATAGCTGAATGAACTCAAGTTATATATATATATATATATATATATATATATATATATATATATATATATATATTCACAAGTTTGGGGTTCGGTTTCGATTCAAGCTGATGAACCCAAGTTTTATAGATATTTTTTTTTATTTTTGAAATCGCATCTTTATAATACATGAAAATCGATGGAACATTAACCCTATAATAATATATACAAAATCTGCAAGAATTAAAATATCATATTTAAGCGTACCTTAATACCGGGCTATGCCGGGCGTCCCTTCTAGCTTAGATAAATACTTCTGCAGTTTTAACACATTTACGCTGAACATCTACAGAATGCCAACATCAATATATTACATACGAATGGGTCTCCTGTGGAGTTTCCACAAGTCCCACTAGTTTAAAATAAATAAAATAAGAAAGAAGACGATCCCGTAAATTGGCCATTTAAAAAATAAGCTTTCAAGATTTTTTTTTACTTTACACATGCGCAGAACTTTTGAAGTCGTAAACTGGAACTTATGAAGCGGAAGAAAATGGACGATATCAACGCCCAAGCAAGACGATTTGAGTTGTATATTAAAATAGATAGATTGATTCTAATGTCATTTTTAAAAAAAATATTTGAAATATATTTGTGATAAACAGTGTGGACAATGGAAAGTTAGATGGATCAAAAGGCGCATATACTGGTTGGTGTCGAACTACTAAGCAGATCCAGTCTAGATTTAACCATGACATGAAAACTATTAATTAAAAGTTAGATATGTATCGTAATAAGTAGATAGTAACAAAACGTGTGCGTATATATATATATATATATATATATATATATATATATATATTAAAATTAGTAATATGTAATAATAAATTGTAGTATTTACATCTAAAAACAAAAAGTTCGTACAAGGACTTGTGACGCAGTAGTTAGAGTACTTGTTAAAAGTCAGTTGTAAGTTATATACGTCTTAAGCACGAAGGTTCAATAATAACTGCGGGTGATCGAAAATACATCCACTTTTTACTTAGGGCATCTACCAAGTCATGGCTAACCTCGTAAATAACATAAAATATCCGTTCGAAAATCTGTGGCAACTCCCGAATCTGACAGAAAGCTACTCGAATTCGAAAGATATACCCGAAGAAGGTCTGAGGGTAAATCGACCGGAATATTGTGAAAATAACATTCACGATAAGAAGAGTAGTCCAAAGAATCTGATAATGCAAATAATGCATTTTTTTCAATTTATGTAAGAATTTTCTTATTTGTGACATATTTGGTAATATTGTGACATATTTGGTAATATTGTGACATACACCTACGAATCATGTCGGAATACAACGGTAAACTATCGTATTTAATTCCCTTGCCGAGATTACCATGGATCTATCATTGGAGACCTGTGGTCACCGACCCTATTAAAACGACAGGGTCGCTGCATATATATATATATATATATATATATATATATATATATATATATATATATATATATATATATGCAAACAAAAAATATGAAAGTGAGATTATTTTCCCCAGACGGAAAGCCCACGCTAAAGATCTGTTTGTGGAAATCTCGTCTGATGCATATGACATGGATAATGATACAAACATTATTGAAATTATCCATATCGCCGATTCATAGTCTTCGATGCTATGCATTAGGCTAATCGCGCACCCTTTTCAATTAAGTTTATTGAACTTATTTCTATACAAAGAAGAACGCAACTGTTTGATATAAACTACTATATATATATATATATATATATATATATATATATATATATATATATATATATAGGCGAATAAAAATGTTGTGGATATTTTTTCGACGTGTATTAATCATATTTTTTTAAAAAAGATAATGCCATCATTTGTATATTCAATCGCTAATCTGAGAAGACGTACCGAATTTAGAGGTTATTAATATAAAAAATCTTTTATCAATGTCTACTTCGAAACAAGCTTTTATACAAATGTAATTACATCTTTCAGCCGAAATCCTATAGGAACTTTCTTTTTCTATCAGATGAACACGCACACTACATTTACAGACAGGCCAAAAAAAGACACACACACATACACACACACGCGCTCGTGCACACACGTACACACACACACACACATATATATTAATATATGACACACGCCGTGGAGGGGCGTTCTTAACTTTCAGCCCTTTACCTTCGCATGCTGACCGATTGGAAGTCATTATCACTAAACATCTATACATTGCTACCGCTAAGGCATGCATTAGTTTATTCTTACCCAGATAGATACTAGCCATAGTCTATACTTAGATTTATATTTATCTACATTACATAGCAATAGCTGTCTATTCCTTAGTTTTGCAATGATAACCACAAAAACTGAACCGATACCCTGTAATGCAAAATACAACTTCATGATTTTCAAACGAAAAGCTGAAGATATTTCCGTTAGAAGTTGAAACATACTTAATACCTACAACCTTCATATATTCGCATCTGCTGGAAATCTGCCCATATATCTATTTACTTTATTATATATACTGAACACGACATAGCTTATAATTTACTTCCAATTATACCTGTGCGGTATTGTACACCATATCAGAAATGAAGTTAATTGTATCTACATTGGAGATCTTAACCCTCTTGCCATCTAAAATATACAGAGCCTGGTCAATCACTAAAAATAATTCTAAATTTAAAGGAAAAATATTAAACCATATAATAACTCATATATATATATATATATATATATATATATATATATATATATATATAAAATAAATATAACTGCTTCCACTGCATGAACTTTTACTCACTCACTCCTCCAGTTAAAATAAAATAGCAATGTTCCTTAATCACTTTGAGGAGTGTAATTTATCAGTAGATATATAACATATACATACTAACCCAGTAACATTAACTACCCAGGCGGGGTCGCAGAAATGCCTGGATTAGGATCCAGGCGCGGATCATACCCTCTCGGTGCTGATGGCCCTCATAGATCTTCCCAGGTAATCCGTCTAGGAGAAGGGCAACTCTGAAGCTAAACCTAAGGGGAGAAGGGCCTCTCCAGTCTTGGATGACAGCATTCCTAGAGCTGGGGACTCAAACAAATTACCGGTCTGCAAACCTAAACTGCTTAAGGAGTAGAAAGGCACTGCCTATCGCCCAGATTCCATACTCCTTCTTTGCCTATTAGCCAGGCGTAGAGGTCGAATCACAGGGATTCGAAAGAAACACTTCGTGGTCTATCTTGTTTCCTGACTAGGGCAATGAACGCCGTTTTCCCCTCTCTCGACACATCCCATCCCTATAAACTGGGCGCTTGGGAGTGCATGATTGCCATAATGCCAGTACAGGTAGATTGGGTTGATCATCGTCTGATAGATTGAGGGTACCGGATTGACCTGGCTGCTGTTCTTGACTGGTAGTACATAAACTCTTACTCTTTGGTAGCGCTTAGTGCGGCTGCTCCATCAACAGTTGAATAATATTGGGATGTTTGTAGTGCCATGTCCCGCATGGAAAGAGACCCTGCACTCATCCCCGGTGGGTTTTCCTGAGACCACAATCCTATTGTCTACTTGTATTGCATGTCTAGTATTCTACATAACCACTTGTTCAGCACCCTTACCTAAACTGAAACTCTAAAAAAAAAAAAAAATGATGACAATGCAATCTAAAATATGCGCTTAAACGAGGACAAAACTCAAACAAAACCAAATTGCCTCCTCCATTGAGGCTTGAGTTTACGAATATTCGTGAGCTTAGGACTAATTTAAATGATGTTGAAGCATTTCCCCGTACAAACACCGCGGATATCTTAGCACTAAGTGAGACTAACATACACTCCTCCATCCTCTCTAACTACTTTAACATGCCCGAATATCTCCCACTCTGCCGTAATGACTCTGACAGAGATATGCACGACCTTGGAGTCTATATTCGAAATACCCTCCCCTTGAGTAGAGAAACAAAACTAGAATCTGACGGTGAAGCCTCTATGTGCTTTAGACTTAACATGCAACATAACATTAGTTACTTTTATTTTCTCTAGCGCTCTCCCTCGACCCAGGACTGTACCCTAATAAATAAAGTCTCTGACAGTATAGATACAGCACTTTCCCTCGACACTAGCGCATGTATTTGGTGACTCCAATGTCCACCACAACAACTGGGTTGGATTTTCTACTTACACAGACTCAGCTGGTAGCACAACACAGATCTTCTTTATATTTCATTCCCTATCACAGACGTTACGTTTCCAACCCGTTTCCCTGACCAGCAAGAACAATACGCATAATTTTAGATCTGTTTCTGACCACAGTCCCCGATGATTGTGTGACGATTGTCCGCAGCCCACTTGGAAATACTGATCATGTATTGATAATAGTTGAAATTGCCCTTAACTCTAGAGTCAAAACGGAAGAGCCACTGCTCAAACAACGAGATAGTATAAAAAGGCTGATTGGGAAGCCATCAAGGATCTCATCAGAGACGCTCCATGGCGAAATATCTTTTCACTTCATGCTGAACAGTGCGCACATGAGACCACTGATTGGTTCAAAACAGCAATTGAAGCACATGTTTCCACGCGGAAGTTTTATAGCAAGTCCCACTCTCCCCTACTTGTGTAGCTGCCATCGCGAAAAGGCAGCATACATACCGCATATTTAACCGACATAAGTCCAGCTCAAACAGACAGAAGTATATAGAAGCCAGAAATAACTGTAAGAAAGAAATAGCGACAGCTAAGAGAGCATTTACTGAAACTAACAGAAAGCGCATCGAAGCACGGAAATTAGGAACCTTCTGGAAAATCTACAACAGTGTAGTAAATAATGGGCAATCAAAAATTCGCTCACTATCCAAGAATCATGAGATTGTATGCTCAGCAACCGAGAAGTTTGCCTCCAACTCCGCACTGGAGCCTGATAACTACAAACCTCCATGACTTTCCTTTGCGGACAGACGCTAGACTAGCAGATCTGGAAATCACCCCTTCTCAGGTGCATGCCATCATAATAATTCTTGACACTTCAAAAGCATGTGGCCCTGATCTCATCCTGACTGAGCTATTAACAACGTACTCCGCCGAAGTAGCTCTGGTTCTCTTCCAACTTTACAACAAATGTCTTAATGAATCTTGCTTTCCTGCCTGCTAGAAACTGCTTCTGTAGTACCAGTTTTCAAGAATTATGGCGAAAGAACTGACCCAATAAATTACCGCCCTATTAGCCTCCTCCCACTTTTCGCCAAAATATTTGAGTCCATAATTAACCAAGCCTTAGTCCATCACCTTACAGATGCTAAATTTCTGACTGACCAACAATATGGATTTAGGCAAGCCCGTTCCACAGCAGACATCCTAACTGTAATCTCTGAGCGTATATACCATTCACTTGACAAAGCATGGAGGGTAGAGCGGTAGCTCTAGATATATCTAAGGCTTTTGACAGGGTATGGCATGAAGGCCTTCTCCGGAAAATCAGATCATACGGTATCACTGGAAGAATATTTAACATAGTTAAATCCTTCTTAGATAAGAGAAAAATCCAGGTTGTCCTCGACGGTCGTACATCTAAACAATATGATATAAATTCGGGTGTACCCCAGGGGTTTATCCTTGGGCCTCTATTATTCCTTATATTTATTAATGACCTCCCTGATAAAATTGTTTCGTGAGATAGGTATATATGCTGATGACACCACGCTCTATAACCTATACGACAGGAAAACAAATGAACACATATCTAGAGCAATGGCAAAAACACTATAGAACGACCTCCAATCTGTAGTGGAATTGGGACCAAAAAGGGATGGTCACATTCAATGCTGCCAAGACTAATCTTGTTTCCTTCAGTAACTACAAGAAACCTTTTCTACCACCAATAGCAATGGCCAAAGAATCTTTATCTGAAAGTACATCTTTCAAACTCCTCGGCCTAACGTTCACAAGAAACATGAGTAGGAACAATTACATTGAGAGCATTGCCAGGATTGCTGCGAAAAAATGTAGGTTCTCTCTACCGTGCTAGAAAGCTGCTAACGTCCGAATGTATCCTGTAACTCTATAAGGCCACCATTCGCCCATGTATAGAGTATTGTTGTCATATTTGGGCTGGTGCATCTGCTACTAGTCTCTCACTCCTAGACAAGGTTCAAAAGAGAGTCGCCAACCTAATGGGTCCTAAACTGTCATCTAAACTTCAGCATCTGTCCCATCGACGAAATATAGCATCCTTCTACCTGTTCTACAAGTATTTTAATGGTGAATGCTCTGACGAACTGCAAGCACTTGTACACCCTAGACATAAATACCCCCGACAAACCCGACAAGCAGCAAAATCCCACCCCTTCACAGTTGATATCCCTAGATGTAAGTGAGCCTTCTACTCCAGTAGTTTCTTCCCCATAACCGCTGGACTTTGGAATTCCATTCCGGATCCATATATCCCCAACTATACTGACATGCAGAAGTGCAAGTGTAACGTGAACCGACATCTTGCCGCCCAACTCCCCACTTAGTACCCCTGTAGCTTATGTCCCTGATAGTAGCCCCTTACATTAAAGTGGCAATTTGCCTTGTTTGGGGTGAAGTGGTAATAAAAAATATACACACACACACACACACACGTATATATATATATATATATATATATATATATATATATATATATATATATATATATATATATATATATACATACACACTGAGGAAGACCGAGGGATCGGCTTAAAATGACGTGCGTTTGAAAGAAGCATTCTCGATTCTTTTTTCAAAAGACTTTTTGCATTCCTACAAGTTAACCCACAGGAAGATATAAACATTTATATATTTTTCGTATCGATTTTCTAGTAAAAAACAAATAATATATATATATATATATATATATATATATATATATATATATATATATATATATATATATATATATACCCATATAAAATTAATATAAAATATATATATACATATGCATATAAAATTATATATGTATGTATATATATTATGTATATGTATATATATATATAATTTATTAAATGTTATGAAATTACATTTTAGTTAAACGCCCTAAGTCATAAGTATACAGAGCAACTGTAAATAAAACTTTACAAAAACCAACGTTAATAAACTTTGTGACGATAGAAGGAAAAAAATGGAACAAAATGAGAAAAAAATTAAAAATAAAAGAACTATATGTTCAGTAAAAAGATAGAAAATCATAGATTAAAGTTTTTCTTTATTTCCTCGCTTTATTTCATCCCAAACACACGTTTTATGATAAAGTCACCCTGTAATTAAAGACTTTCATCATTTGACGCATTACCTCTATAGAGAACACCAAAACGAAAAAAAACAAAAAAAAAACCAAACAAACAGATAAAGTAAAAATTCTTTTGAAGAAAAAAGCCCTGCAATTGGCTAATGTAAACAAGACATAAGAGGAAATAACAATGAATCTGTTCTGTTAATTAGCTAAACTAAACACTAGATAGGCATATAAAGCATGCGATAACACAAATTAAATGCACTTTAGCTTGACGTATGCTTGCATGGATGAAACGCGGACGACACTATATAGCTTAATTGTCACAAATATATTTCCATATGTAAAAATCCAGCTCTACTCACAAACGGAAAGCTTTTTCAATAAATACTGGAAATGAAAACATATAGGATTATATATTCTTATAAAACTTTAGGTGTAAACATTACATTATTTAAATGCTAGCAGGTAACCCAGCGTTGTCCGGTCGTAAAATATGCATGACTATTATCTTTAAATTCATACAGAAAATGTGCATCGAGTATTATGTTTTTTTTCTAAACAATTTACTACTTGTCAGTAAAAAAAGTAAAAATATTCGAGCTGAGATCGAAACCAAAACCTGAGAATAGCGAGTCAAGTACGATAACCATTAGGCCAGTGTGACACGCTCATTAAAACGTGTTTTCATACCTACTTATACTTAACATAAAGAATCTGCCATGTAAACCATTAACGCATGCACATTTATAAAACAGTAGACAAACATGTCCGATGACCCTCATGTACCAATTTTTCCATTTCGACTTCTTTAGCAGCCCCTTTTTTCCGGATGAAAACCGATTAAAACGTTTTCTACGTCTGAATATCTTATATACACCATTACAAGTCTGCAGATCAAAACTCCGTTGAGTATATAGGTTGAGAAATGTCCTCACAGACACGCACATTCTCACTTTTATAGATATATAGATATATCCGGATTTTCACGATTATATATTATTTCACTAATACAAATATAGGACATTTGTTTTGTTAAATAAGAGATCATTATACTATAAGGTCGGTATAGATATGATTCGTTTAAACCTTTTATCGCCGTTTTCTATATAATTGTAAATAATAAGTATGATATACTTCCATTATCGTTTGCAAACTTCGTTAACAATCACGGAAAGTTTTTTGTTTTTAAATTATTATTGTAAGCAACACGCACGGGTTTCTCCAGGGCTCTCATGCAATTTCATTCACGTTCGGATTTCGAGAGGAAAACATATAACTTGACTTCCCTTCATTTTCGGTATGTCTATGTGCACTGTTGATGGTTCATTTTAAGATGTCGCGTGCGATATATTACAGTTAATGGGTACAGATTTCTTTACATTCGATAAAAAGAAGCAACATAATTTAGTTTAAGTGCCCATCGAAATTTTATAACTTAATGATGGGATTAGATAGATAGATTCCACGGATAGAAAATGCAGTACAAATATACTTTGTGTAGACAAAAACATCAGTTTTAAGATCAATATACACCTCACGGTAGATCTACTACACATAGTATCTGCGATGTAACAACTTAATTAGCGTTATGTTACTAATTACTTTAAAGAAACATAATGGAATATCTTCTATTTCAGACACTTCTGCGGTTTCATCAGTCTAGATAGAACTACAAAATTATTAGTTTATACATATACACATGAGTGTATATATATATATATATATATATATATATATATATCTGTCTCTCTCTCTCTATCTCTCTCTCTCTCTCTATATATATATATATATATATATATATATATCGCAGTGTTTCCATACATATATTCCGTAGAGTAATGTCTTAAAAAGGAAAATATAAATAAAAATATTATATATTGGTCTACAACTAGAGCAGGCAATCAATTGATTTGATTGAAAACATGGGCGATTATAGGTTTCAAGTACAATAAACTATGGGAGGGTGAAACACTCGTTGGTCCTCATTCCATCGCGGGTAACATCGTGTCTCGCTGCTAGTATATGCATATATATATATATATATATATAGTGCCGCGCAAAAGTATAGGATACATTACATTTTTCTTCATAACTTTAGTTTGGGTTCAAGATTTGACCTAAAATTTGGTCAGTATATTCCTATTACTATTCTAACTAATATTTGGGGTAGTAATTACAAAATTAAAGTTTAGAAAGTTTATATTAATGGAGAAAAATATAAATCAACTAACGCAAAAGTATTGGATACATTGATTTAATATTTGGTTGCATAGCCTTTATTGCGTTCACCAGCTTCTAACCGCTTTATATAGTTGCCTACATGTTTTTTTGCAAAGATATGCACGTATTTTCCGCCATTCCTCTTTGCAGAACTGTTCTAGTTGTTGAATATTTTGTGGGTTCCTCTTGTGAACATTGATCTTCAATATTTTCTACAAATTTTCAATTGGGTTGAGGTTTGGAGACTGACTGGGCCAAATAAGAACGTAAATTCCGTTATTTCGAAGCCAGTTTTTGGTTAGTTTGGCAGTATGCTTGGGATCATTGTCCTGCTGAAACACGAAATTGCTATTATGTCCCAAAAAGTCAGCATATTTCTGGAGGTTTTTCTCAAAAATCTCCCTGTACATACGTCCATTCATTCTACCATTGATGATTTCTAGTTCATCAGTACCTTTAGATGAACAACACCCCCATACTATAATCAAACCACCACCAGACTTTACCGTAGGAATGGTATTCTTTTTGTTATAGGCGGTGCCATACTTACGCCATACATGTGTTTCTGTGTTGCTTCCAAAGATTTCGATTTTCCTTTCGTCTAACCAGATTACCTCCTCCCAAAATTCTAGGAGTTGTTCCCCATGTGTTTTAACATAATTCAAACGTGATCTGACATGTTTAAGATTCTTGGGGGCCTTGTATGATTTAGAACTCTACTGATTGTATCCTTGCTCAGATTAATCCCAGCTTCTCTGAGGTACGTTTGAATTTCACCACGAGTAAGAAAGTTTTTTTTGTACCTTTTTCCCGTTCAACAGCAGATATCTTAACTATATTCTCTGAACGTATATACCGTCCACTGGACAAAACAGGGGAAGGTAGAAGGGTAGCCCTTGGTATATATAAGGATTTAGACAGGTTATGACACGATGGTCTCCTAAGGAAAATGAGATCATATGATATCATTGGAAGAATACATAATGTAATTAAATCCTTCTAAAGTGAGATAAAAACCCAAGTTGTCCCCGATGGTCGTATATGCAAACAATATGATATAAATGCAGGAGTACCCCAGGGGTCTATCCTTTGATCTCTATTATTCCTGATATTCATAAATGACCTCCCTGACAAAATTGTCTGTGAGATGAGTATATATGCTGATGACACCACTCTCTATAACAGGCATGAGGGGAAAACAAATGAACACATATCTAGAGCAATGGCAAAAACACTCCTCCAATCTGTAGTGGAATGGGGACAAAAATGGATGGTCACATTCAATGCTGCCAAGACTAACCTTGTTTCCTTCAATAATTACAAGAAACATTTTCTACCACCAATAGCAATGACCAAGAACACACTGCCTGAACGTACTTCCTTTAAACTCCTCGGCCTAACGTTTACAGGAAACATGAACTAGATTATATACATTGAGAGCATTGCCAAGACTGCTACAAAGAAGGTGGGCTCTCTCTACCGTGCCAGAAAATTACTTACGGCTGAAAGTATCCTGTACCTCTATAAGGCCACCATTCGCCCATGTATGGAGTATTGTTGTAATATTTGGGCTGGTGCATCTGCTACTAGTCTCTCACTTTTAGACAAGGTTCAAAAGAGAGTCGCCAACCTAATGGGTCCTAAACTGTCATCTAAACTTCAGCATCTGTCCCATCGACGAAATATAGCATCCCTCTGCTTGTTCTACAAGTATTTTAATGGTGAATGCTCTGACGAACTGCAAGCACTTGTACACCCTAGACATAAATAACCCCGACAAACCCGACAAGCAGCAAAATCCCATCCCTTCACAGTAGAGATCCCTAGATGTAAGAAAGCGTTTTACTCCAATAGTTTATTCCCCAGAATTGCAAGTCTTTGGAACTCCCTTCCGGGATAATGCTTTCCCAACAGTATAGATATGCAGAAGTTCAAGTGTAATGTGAACAAACATATTTCTACTCATATATATATATATATATATATATATATATATATATATATATATATATATATATATATATATATATGATAGACGAATAAACAGTAAGATATTTCTCTACTCAAACATACCCGTCTATATTTGTTTGTTTTTCTTTTCTTTACGTTCATGATTCCGGGCTTTTTTCGCATTGTTTTTGGCTTTTAAAACTGCCATATATATGTGTAACTTACTAAGTAGCTCTACCTACGTATTGAGCACTTTTGAAGTAATACTTCAAGTTTACGCATAAATTTATACTTTCGTATATTAATTTATGTGAGTAAATGAAGTATATATATATATATATATATATATATATATATATATATATATATATATATATATATATATATACACATACGGGGTGACCCCCCCCAAAAAAAGAGGCCCCAACTCTAATTAGACCCCGTTTCTTAGTGTTTTGTCCGAATGAAATGAAGCTTTGGGCGTAACTAGTTTATTCTAGTCAAAACATCACATCGAAACACTAGGGTATTTGGCCTTTTTTTCTCCGTTCTACAGCATATGTTCTAGATGGCCTCTATTTAGCTTTTGTTTTTTTTTCTGGTCACCCTGTATATATACAGCTTCACAATCGAATGTATTTAGACACAATTTATAATTTATTTATTCGCGCCACGTTTCATTGCATAAACTTTTCAAAATAATAACGATTTGGTTAGTCGATTTTACGGTAATCAGGAGTAATTTATGTAACTTAATATTAAGCAATTCCCTTTTTTAATCATATATTATGATTATAACTAATTATACAGTCTGGATTACCTCAGATTTTAAAGGTAACGGATAAATATGTTTGGATTATTACCTTCACTTTAGTAGCATATGATCGGAGTGAACACGGTTCTGACGGAAAACGTCATTCACAGAATTTCAATATACTTTACAGAAAGATTCTCACGTCGATGTTTAATTATAACTACATATTCCAGTAACAGAAAAAAAACAGAAACAGTTTACCGGAGGTAATGACGATGCCCTATCATATCGAGGCTTTAACTCGCCTTTAAACACATTTACCCAATGTTCTACATATTCTATCTGTCCTTATACACACCTTGTATTTTACTGTTGTTTGTCAATAAATTTGATTGAATTTAATCTGATTTGATTTCAAGGATATTCTAATTCAATTTGACGTACGTTCTGATAACAAATGAATATATTCTTCTTCCTATAATCCGATTAATATATGTCGATATATTCCAACTAGGTCGTATGTAAAGATACAATTATGTTAATGCATTCATATTTTTAAGCGAAACGATATGCATAAAATTTAATAGAAAGGACAAAGTAAGGTTTTCAACTTGATTTGTAAAATCCAACACAAATCCACAAACTACGGAGCCTTGATAATTAAAATTAGAAACCGAGTGTAAGATTGATTTTAAGAAAAAATAATATACAAAATATATCATATATTTAATTTGGACAACTATGCAGAGAATATATATATATACACCTACGCACACATTTATATATCTATATCTATCTATCTATCTATCTATCTATCTATCACTCTCTCTGTCTCTCTCTCTGACATCATACCCATACTCCATGACGCGACCGGAAGGATAAAGCTTTCAAATTTAACGTAGTCAATCAAAAAGATAACTTACAGAAACGGCGTTGTTTTCAAATCTCCCACGAAGTTCATTTTTAATGTGGGATAAACCAGCTAAGCCAAAGGAGGAGGAACTCTGGAAGTATCCAAATTAATTAAAGTATAAAGGGTGTGGTTTGAGTTGTCCCCCTTTGCAAATTGGCTGTTTGGAGAAATGGAAAATTAGATGGCTCTGGTTGATAGTCAATTTGCACAAGTGGAGAAATGGGCAGCATATAAACGGTACTTTTTTAAAGCAGGGGCGAAGAGCCCAGAGAGTGAAACGACTGTTGGAAGAAGTGACGGATAATTCTTTTTATGACGGTGAATTATTTTTTGGACGTTGAAGAGCTCGACCTTTTGGAAGTAACAGCTGTGGCTTATATATATTTTTTTATTTCTTTTTTTTCCACTTCACTACAAGCTATTTCGGCGGGAACTATGGAAGCAAAGAGGATCAGCAGTGAAGTGCTTAAGACATTCTCTGAAGAGGGAGATGTTATAACCTGGCTGACCAAGGTTAAACTTGTCGCTAAGTTGCGGGACATTGCGGATGTTGACAGCTTGATACCGCTGTATCTTGATGGTGATGCTCTGGCCCTATATCTGGAGATGCGGGAGGAGGATCGACTGTCTGTTGACGCCATTGAGGAAAAGTTGAAGGAAGCATTTACCGAAGGACCGTTTGTGGCATATGGCAAACTATGCCGTATGGTGTGGACCGGAGAGCCTGTCGATGTTTACGCCAACAATATCAGGAGGTTGACGAGACTAGAAGGATTCAATGGAGGAGGCCGTCGACAGATAGTTAAGATGACCTTTATCAATGGCTTCCCGGACCATATTTCTATAACTCTGCAGCAACTGCCCGGTGTAAATACTATGAAGGTGGCGGAGTTGATTACACAGGCTAGGGTGCTGGCCAGGAAAACAGAGAGTTAGCAGGGAAACGTAGCTGTCGCTCAACGAAGCAAATTGCAGCAGGAGGTTGTGAAGGACGAAAAGCAGAGAGGACTGTGGCAGAGACCCAGGTTCTCTGGCAGATGCTACCGATTCCAAGGCCCCCATATGGCGAGGGAGTGCAGTGAGCCAAAGCCAGAAGTCACGTGTTACCGCTGTGGGGAAGTCGGCCACATTAACAGATTCTGTCCCCAGGGAAACCACTGTGTCGCTGGCTACCCCACTTATTCGATGAAGGCGCTTCAGGATATGTCACCACAAGTAGAGGTGACCCTAAATGGACGAAGTGCAAAAGCTCTTGTCGACATGGGTTGTACTTCAACAATCGTCACCAAAGACATGGTTGATACGGCAGTTGACGACAGAGAGGTGAAGTGCAATGGCACAAGTATCGTTCGGTTGATGGTACGTGGGATGTCACTAACAATCCAGTCGATTGTTATTAACAAAATTGTCACAGGTTTCGATGTGGTGCTAGGGATGGACGCAATTGCTCGACTAGGGGGCGTTACGGTACATAGGAACTCCGTGAGATTTGGAGGATATCAAGGGGCTGCAGGTGTGCAATTCGAAAAAGGTGTCACAGGAACGGCCGGGTTAGACAAAAGTTGCACGATAGAGGACCAAGATTTCTCTGCACACTTTGATGGTGAGAAATGGACAGTCAAGTGGGCATGGAAGGGAGAACCTCCCATACTGAACAACAGAGTAGAATGCTACGAGCATACGTTGCGAGGAGGCACATTAGTTGAATTTGAGAAGGAGGTGGACCGATGGATCTCAGAGGGGATTTTAAGACCATGGACGGAGAAGGTGGAAGGTGTGCTGCCGTTAATGGCGGTTGTTCAGCCCACAAAACAAAAAGTTCGACCAGTATTGGACGTCAAGGAGCTGAACGTACACGTTGCGTGTCACACGGGAGGCGATGTGATGGACGTGTGCGGAGAGACCATGCGAGAGTGGAGGCAAATTTAGAAGGCTGCGACGATTGTGGATTTAAAATCTGCATACCTACAGATCCACATTTCACAGGAATTCTGGAAATACCAGCTAGTCAGAAACAAGGGCCGAACGTACTGCCTGACTAGGTTCAGGTTTGGCCTGAATTCTGCACCAAAAATCATGGCAGCGATCCTCAAAACAGTGCTAAGCAAGGAGGACGCAGTCAGAAGAGCCACCAGTTCCTACATTGATGATATTTTGGTGGATGAGACGGTAACAACTGCGGAGGACGTAGTAAAACACCTCAACAGCTTTGGGCTAATTGCAAAACACCCGGAATCGTTGGAGGGAGGAGCGTTGTTAGGGCTCTAACTAAGAAAGGACCAGATAGGACGGTTAGTGTTCCTGAGGGGAAATGAGATTCCGGAGGTGCCGGAAAAATTAAGCAGGCGAGAACTCTTCTCAATATGCGGAAGACTGGTGGGCCATTACCCTATTGCAGGATGGCTACGGACTGCATGTAGTTATATCAAAAGGCTAGCTGGTGGAGCGAAGTGGGAGGATGGACTTGATAAAGAGACTGTGGACATTATGAGAGAGATTATTGAAGAGGTGAAGAGGGAGGATCCAGTAAGAGGTGTTTGGCATGTACCCAACAGTGCAGAAGGTGTTGTGTGGTGTGATGCAAGCTGTATAGCAGTGGGGGTCACCTTGGAGATAGGTGGTGTTACTGCAGAAGATCCTGCTTGGTTGCGGAAGAAGGACGACGTGGCTCACATAAATGTGGTGGAACTTGATGCAGTTATGAAGAGCATCAACTTAGCCTTGAAATGGGGGCTACAGAACGTTGAGGTGAGGACCGACTCAGCCACTGTGTTCTATTGGATCCAGTCAGAAGTTACAGGAGAAAGGAGGGTGACGACGAAAGGCGCTGCCGAGGTTCTAGTAAAGCGTCGATTGATGATGTTAAGGGAGCTGATTCGGAAATTTGATCTTCAACTTAGGGTCACTATCGTTCCTTCAGCGAAGAACAGAGCAAATGTGATTACGAGGGTGCGGAAGTCCTGGCTAAAGGCGCCGAATGAGGCGGCTGTTGCAATATGTTGTTTGAATGAAAACACTCTGAAGTTGCATGACATACACCATTTTGGAGTGGATAGAACCTTGTTCTTGGCCAGGAAGGTGGACCCCAGAATCACAAAGGAGGCCGTTAGGACAGTGGTTGGGAGATGCAGCCGGTGTCAATCAATCGACCCTGCGCCGAGTAGACAGGAAGCTGGTGAGGTTCAGGTGGCAGAGAACTGGAGCAGGTTGGCGATAGACGTAACGCACTATCGACAAAAGCCGTATCTGTCAATGGTCGACTGTGGACCAGGAAGAGTAGCCATTTGGAGGGAAATCAAGGCGGAAAATGCAGGTGAAATTGCAAAGGTCTTCGAAGAGGTGTTTTTGGAGAGGGGTCCAGTGACGGAAGTGCTAATGGGCAATGGAACTGCCTTTCGCTCAGCTGCCATGGAGAATGTGTTGGATAAGTGGGGAGTGCGGCGCTATTTCAGGGCTGCATATAGACCAGGCGGAAACGGAATTGTGGAGCGGCATCACAGGACCATTAAGGCTATAGCTGAAAGGGGCCAGATTTCGCCGCCAGAAGCTGTCTTCTGGTATAATATGGCTCCAAAGCAGGGCAAAAAGTAGAGTCAGTGCCGCAGAGGGCAGTCTTCAAGTACGAGTGGCGGCATCCCCGAACTGCACAGGTACCCGCGGAGGAAGGCGAGAAGCGAGCGACTGTGCGAGTGGGAGAGGAAGTGTGGATCGAACCGCCTGATGCTCGCTGTACCACACGCTGGGGGAGGGGCATTGTAACAAGTGTCCAGTCCCCGAACAATGTATCTATCGACGGCATCCCTCGACATATCCTTGATGTGCGACCGGTAGTGGTGTCATCAGAGGAAGGCAGCGACGTCAAGCCAAGTAGCGACGTTCACGAAGAGGCTCAGCGGAGATCGCAGCGAGAGAGACGGCCGCCATGTTGGTCGAGCGACTACCGGATGGGTTGACATGTGATGATCGTGTAGATTAAGGGGGCGTGTGGTTTGAGTTGTCCCCCTTTGCAAATTGGCTGTTTGGAGAAATGGAAAACTAGATGGCTCTGGTTGATAGTCAATTTGCATAAGTGGAGAAATGGGCAGCATATAAACGGTACCTTTTTTTAAGCAGGGGCGAAGAGCACAGAGAGTGAAACGACAGTTGGAAGAAGTGACGGATAATTCTTTTTATGACGGTGAATTATTTTTATGACGGCGAATTCTTTTTATGACGGTGAATTATTTTTATAACCGTTAATTATTTTTATGACGGTGAATTGTTTTTATGACGGTGAATTATTTTTATGACGGTGAATGATTTTTATGACGGTGAATTATTTTTATGACGGTGAAAGTGAAATAAAATCTATAAAACCATTTCATCGTCTTGGAGTGATAAATCTTCGTCAAACAGGTATCAAGTCTCCCTCTAGGATGAGAAATTGCCAGATGGTTCAACAGCGAGAAGAAACAGAGGTAGGTTCAGAAATTACATGTCACACACACGATTCCCTTTATGATAATCAAACACACAACCATTTATGTTTGAGACAATCACACTGAATCTTTCTTATGTTCTATAGAAAACGTAAAATGTGCCCCTAAATGAAGAACTCTATATAACATATTCAAATGTAACGAAAGCTCAATTTGGTACCCCTCAAGCATAACTTCAATGAAGAACGAATATATAACATATTTTTATGACGGTGAATTATTTTTATGAGGTGAATAATTTTTATGACGGTGAATGATTTTTATGACGGTGAATTATTTTTATGACGGTGAATTCTTTTTATGACGGTGAATGATTTTTATGACGGTGAATTATTTTTATGACAGTGAATTATTTTTGTGACGGTGAATTCTTTATATGACGGTGAATTCTTTTTATGACGGTGACTTCTTTTTATGACGGTGAATTATTTTTATGACGGTGAATTCTTTTTATGACGGTGAATGATTTTTATGACGATGAATTATTTATATGACGGTGAATTATTTTTATGACGGCGAATTCTTTTTATGACGGTTAATTCTTTTTATGACGGTGAATTCTTTTTATGACGATGAATTATTTTTATGACGGTGAATTATTTTTATGACGATGAATTATTTTTGTGACGGCGAATTCTTTTGTGACGGTGAATTCTTTTAATGACGGTGAATTCTTTTTATGACGATGAATTCTTTTTATGACGGTGAATTATTTTTATGAAAGTGAATTGTTTTTATGACGATGAATTATTTTTATGACGGTGAATTCTTTTTGTGACGGTGAATAATTTGTATGACGGTAAATTATTTTTGTGACGGTGAATTATTTTTTTGACGGTGAATTATTTTTATGACGGTGAATTATTTTTATGACGGTGAATTATTTTTATGACGGTGAATTATTTTTGTGACGGTGAATTATTTTTATGACGGTGAATTATTTTTGTGACGGCGAATTCTTTTTATGACGGTGAATTATTTTTATGACGGTGAATTATTTTTATGACGGTGAATTATTTTTGTGACGGTGAATTATTTTTGTGACGGTGAATTATTTTTATGACGATAAATTATTTTTATGACGGTGAATTATTTTTATGTCGGTGAATTATTTTTATGACGATGAATTATTTGTATAACGGAGAATTCTTTTTATGACGGTGAATTCTTTTTATGACGATGAATTTTTTTATGACGGTGAATTATTTTTATGACGGTGAATTCTTTTTATGACGGTGAATTTTTTTTATGACGATGAATTATTTTTATGACGGTGAATTCTTTTTATGACGGTGAATTCTTTTTATGACGGTGAATTATTTTTATGACGGTGAATTATTTTTGTGACGGTAAATTATTTTTATGACGGTTAATTCTTTTTATGACGGTGAATTATTTTTATGACGGTGAATTATTGTTATGACGGTGAATTATTTTTATGACGGTTAATTATTTTTATGACGGCGAATTCTTTTTATGACGGTGAATTCTTTTTATGACGGTTAATTCTTTTATGACGGTGAATTATTTTTATGACGGTGAATTATTTTTATGACGGTGAATTATTTTTGTGACAGCTAATTCTTTTGTGACGGTGAATTCTTTTTATGACGGTGAATTCTTTTTATGACGATGAATTCTTTTTATGACGGTGAATTATTTTTATGACGGTGATTTATTTTTATGACGGTGTATTATTTTTGTGACGGCGAATTCTTTTTATGACGGTGAATTATTTTTATGACGGTGAATTATTTTTATGACGGTAAATTCTTTTTATGACGGTGAATTATTTTTATGACGATGAATTATTTTTATGACGGTGAATTCTTTTCGTGACGGTTAATTATTTTTATGACGGTGAATTCTTTTTATGACGGTGAATTCTTTTTATGACGGTGAATTATTTTTATGACGGTGAATTCTTTTTATGACGGTTAATTATTTTTGTGACGGTAAATTATTTTTATGACAGTGAATTCTTTTTATGACGGTGAATTATTTTTATGACGGTTAATTATTTTTATGACGGTGAATTCTTTTTATGACGGGAATTATTTTTATGACGGTGAATTATTTTTATGATGGTGAATTCTTTTAATGACGGTGAATTATTTTTATGACGGTGAATTATTTTTATGACGGTGAATTATTTTTGTGACGGTGAATTATTTTTATGACGGTGAATTATTTTTATGACGATGAATTATTTTTATGACGGTGAATTATTTTTATGACGGTGAATTATTTTTATGACGGTGCATTCTTTTTATGACGGTGAATTATTTTTATGACGGTGAATTCTTTTTTTACGTTGAAGAGCTCGACCTTTTGGAAGTAACAGCTGTGGCTTATATATATATATTTTATTTTTTTTTTCTACTGCACTAAAAAGTGTTTTCTCTATATTGACCGAGGACGAATTACAGGACAGATACTATGCAGGCGAACGATGAGAGTATGCACCCACGTTCGATTAGTTTCGCTTTATTTATACGAAAAAGATAAAAACACTCGCGTAATAAGGGATTTTTTAAAACTCGATCAAAAAAGATAGAGACGATGTCCGTTTGCGAATCTGATATATTACGATCAAGGAAGTGTAAGAAAACTTCTCCCGGAATCTTACCGACGCGAGAACCCCCATCCAAAAAGCCTTTCGTAGACATACACAAGGGCTCACGCCCATTTTGCCTTTTATATATTTGACTAGCCTGTATGCCCAGCATTGCCCGGGTGTTTGGAGGCCAAATAAAAGTGGTAGTAAGCAGGCAAGCTTGAACCATGAAGAGAGAAAAGGACATAAAAACGCGTGACGATTTTACTGTTGCGTCCATCGTTCAAACCGGAAGTTACGAAGGTTTTTATTAATCCTAGTCAATCGAAAAGAGGGGATGACTTTCGAAAATATCGGCGTAAAAGCGACACCCCTGTAAAAAATTGCCCAGTTAAGGGTTAAGGTAGTAATGTTTGTAAATAATTTTTTCGAGGTTTGTCACCCGAAGTTGCGAGCTTATAGACAATATCGATCTCGTGAAAATCCATCATCTCTGTCGAAAGTTTTAGGCATGCATACATACATACATACATACATACATACATGACGATTGCAACGTCTTGTCAGACGAGTGCCACGCCCGCAGTCACTGAAAGTCCATGAGCCCGAAGATAACTTTTTTTAGTCCTGCCAGCGAATTCACGCGCTCAAGCAGACATGACATTGAAGACGGTCCTTGCCATATATATATATATATATATATATATATATATATATATATATATATACACACGTACATACCCATAAATATACACACATGCACACATCCATACATCCATAATTCCATAATTATACAATACATATAACACATACATACAAACATATACATACACGCATTCCCACATATATACATACATATGCATACACATATATACAATCATATACAAATGTATACATACATATACATACATATGAACATACATATACGTACATATGTATGCACATAAATTTGTGTGAAGGAAGCCTTTGTCAAGAGATTCACTAGACCTGTGAGATATAACCGTCAGCACATCTGCGGTAGATCTTGCAGAGCGGAAACCATATTGTGTGTCACTAAGAAGGTTATTCCTGCTGAGGTGGTTGACTATTTCTCTATTTAATATAGATTCCAGCAACTTACTCATAACACACAAGAGACTTATTGGTCTGTACAGAGAGGAAGATGACTTATCACCTGAATTCTTAAATACAGGGGAAACTGATGAGGTTTTCGAGGGAGTCGGAAAGCGCTTCTCCTTAAGGCAGCGCTTGAATAGTTTCGTAAGTATGGGAGCAAGTTCTGGTTGAAGCTTTTTTAACACTATAATTGGGATGCCACCAGGGCCAGTTGCTTTACTGGAATCTAGGTTCTTGATTAGCTTGGCGACCTCATGCACGGATATTTGTATGTTACCTAGCTTGTTCTGTGTTATAGGAGGAAATATGGGGAGTTGATGGCCTTCGTCGCATAGCGTAGAATTAGCTGCAAAGTTCTTTGCAAATAGTTTGGCCTTGTCTGACGCTGACGAGATGACCTCTGGTCCATTGATAATGGTTGGGATTGAACGCACACTTCTGTTCAGGATCCTATTTGTTATTTGCCAAAACTGGTGGGAACCGAGCCGCTGATCAGCTACCTTGGATTTAACAGACTGGGCATATAGCTCTCCTGCATTTTTTATTACTCTTTTACAGTGGTTGCTGGCAGTCCTTAAAGCAGCTTTAGTCTCAGTGCATCTATTACGTTGGTAGCTATGGAAAAAAGTGATTTCTGTGCGCGATAGCAGCATCACATTCTCGGGAGAACCATGGCTGGCTGTTAGGTTTTTGTTGGAATTTTTTAGATGGTATGAATTGGTCTATGCCTACAATTAACCATTCGGTCAGATCTGATACTATAGTGGACACTTCCTTTTTAAACATGGAGAGCAGAGGTAAATCAGATATGAATGTACGGAAGCTATCCCAGTCAGCCATAGAGTATCGGTATACAGTACGGTGGAGGGGTACGTCTGGGGACTTCTTACATTTCGTTTTTATCTTAACTGATACGACGGAGTGGTCGGAGGATCCTAGAGGAGAATGAACGGAACTAACATAGCTCCGGGAAGTTGAGAGAAAAAGGTCTAGGAGGCTTTCATATTGACTGGGTCTATCGGGCACACGGGTGGGTTCGCAAACAATCTGAGTGAGGTCATAAGCAATGGAAAAATCATGACAAAACCTCCCCTAATCATCTGTCTTATTTGAATGGGTCAGCCATTCCACGTTATGGACGTTGAAGTCCCCACAGATGTGAATGTTAGCCGAGGGATGTGAAGACATTATGTTGTCTATTTTCTCAGATATGCTCTTAAAGAGAGTAACTCCGCTGTTGTGGGCCCTATAGAGGTCAAATATAAATGCAGTTGTGTTAGCAAGTGCAACCCTGAAGCACATATAGGGTAAATTAGGATCTTCTCTAGAGATATCCCTGCCACACGGGAAGCCATCCTTAATGTAGGCACATATTCCATGCCCATGGCGATCTTGGGTGTCAGATTTAGCTGTTAAATTAGAGTATCCGTTAATTATGAACTCATCTAGGGAAGTGGTCGTCCCTATTCCAGTTTCACTTAGAAATAATATGTCCGGTTTCGTCTCCTGTAATTGGGTTACAATCCCTGGAAGCTCTGAACGTAGACCGCTGATGTTGGAGAAGGATACCTGGTAGTAGGGGGTCTACGTTGGAAGATGGGGTTCTAGGTTTAATCGAGTTTTTATTCTGGAGATATTTCATGTTGAGGTTTCTAGGGCAATTGCTCTTGGCATATCAAAAGCCTTCGACAAAGTATGGCATAAGGGTCTACTTCACAAGATTTCCAGCTACGTTATAACTGGAAATGTTTTCTCAATCATTAAATCATTTCTCTCCGATAGGCTCATAAGAGTAGTGGTAGATGGACAAAAATCGGAGGCCTGCAATAGAAATGCTGGAGTCCCTCAGGGGTCAATCCTGGGTCCAACTCTCTTCCTGATCTACATCAATGACCTCCCTAAACACATACTTAAATCATTCGTTGACATCTATGCTGATGACACGACCATCTACGGCAACACATCAAAGGCCGTAAATGACAAAGTTCTCTCTGATTCTCTCTCCTCTGATATCGAGCGTGTGGTTCAATGGGGGACGATGTGGCTGGTTACCTTTAATGCATCCAAAACCAAACTCCTACCCTTACATCATCAACGCTCTGATCCCCATCAGGCATCAATTGTGATGGATGGCTCTCGTCTGGGTGAGGCCCCGTGTTTTGACAAGCTTCTTGGTTTGACCTTTACTCCTGATCTGAAATGGAACACGTACATCAAGTCTGTTGCCAAGGTCGCTGGAAAGATGGTGGGATTCTTCTACCGCTCCAGAAGATATCTCACTACTGATGCAATTCTCTATCTATATAAAAGCCAAGCACGTCCAAGGATGGAATAATGTTACCATATCTGAGCAGGAGCTGCTAAAACAGCCTATCCTGCCTTGACAGAGTACAAAATAGACTTCGTGGCTTAGTGGGGGATGCTCTTTTCTCTAGCCTGCAACCTCTCTCCCACAGAAGAGACATTGCGAGCCTATCCTTGTTTTATCGTTATTTCCATGGCAGGTGCTTGTTTTAACTCCAATCTCTGGTCCCCCCTCGCCAATCTTTCACGAAAACACCCGTCTAGATGAATCCACTGTGAAAAATTTCCCCCACTCTATATCTGTGCCTAAATCAAAACGCGGTTTCCATGAACAAAGCTTCTTTCTTAGAACTGCACGCCTGTGGAACTCTGTTCCGTCTACCTGCTTCCCACCGAACTACAACTTGGATGTCTTCAAGTCCAATGTTAACAAATTCCTAATGAACCGCCCCCTTAAGTAAACACTTCATCAAATCTCCACACTAACGTAATGTACTTGCAATCCCTTATCCCTGAGTGGCTTCCGGGCCTTGATAAGTGGTGATCACTGTGTAAAAAAAAGTTACCTACATATACCTTCACATACATATATATGCACCTATATGCATACATATACGTATATATATATGCATATATACATGCATATACGTATATATATATATATGCATATATACATATACCTATACATACATACACACAAATATATATACGTATATACATACAAACACACATACACACATATACACAATAAATAAATAAAGATATATACACGCATACATATATACATACGTATACAAATAGGTATACATACACATACGTACACTAGTACATATATTAACATACATACATACATACATACACACATACACACATATGCATATATAGAATGATGGCGGATAAATTATTACATGCTTCCATCATTTAAGGGCTACACATGTGGCACTTTTACCATCGATACGGACAATATTTATAGACAAATGCCTGAGGAAGTATCTATACAAAGGTAATGTTACAGAGTTTTAGCCTTGTACAACTGCTAAGTCTCTCTCTCGGTTCAAAATGTTGAGATCCAGCAACAAGCATAAGCAAGATAGCCAGCAACAAATCAAACTGCAGACCAGCGTAATGCGGATACTGGTGTTTTTTTTTAAATCAGAGATTTGCTTCACCCAGAAGGGCTGCCTTAACAGGGCCTTTGGGAGTCCTCTTCACCCCACACACATATTGAAATAAAGATATACACGTACACATACAAGCATGCATACAAACATATGCACGCAAATATACATACGTAAGAACAAACAAACATGGCAACATACAGATACACACATACATTCATACATACACCCATGTACATACATATGCATACACGCGCACACATACACGTACATGTAGAATATATATGAAGGAGCATTTATGATGACGATGATGATGGTTGTTACGAATAGGTGAATTCAACATGAATAAAAGAGTAAAACAATCCCAAATTCACAGAACATAGAATAGAGAGACGTTCGCTTCTCCGGCAGTACAGCTTTTGAAATGAACACGCGTTCATAACGTACGTACATACATACATATATACATACATACATACATACATTTAAACAGACAGGTGGGATGTATATTACAGAACAAGACGGTTGATGAATATTACCCGTACGAGGATCACGATAAATTCGCCATTTCGATTTCGTGTAAGTAGTGATAACTAATTGAACGTTCCAAATAAAAATTTGTTACATATATACATACGCATACATAAAAACACGCACACACACACACACACATATATATATATTATACTATTATGTTATGATATATATATATATATATATATATTTAGTAGTATATTTATTAGTATTTTTATATAAATATTTTAGACACATATTTCGAGTCATGCAAAATAAATATATATTTCTACGTTTTACTGACAGTCATAATACATAGAAATTGCAGTTAGCTAGATTAACTTTCATATTTAAATCCCCGAAATGTGAACAACTGATGATCCCTTAAATTACCATTAGTATTATAATGAATTCGAGACAGCAAGTTGATGCATGGATTCCAGGTTATTAAATGACTGTCTGACTAAATAGTTTTATAACGAATGATAAAAAATAAAAATTAAATAGGTTTTTCTTTAGTTTTAAAGGTTAAAAACCTCCAAGACTCTCTCTCACTCTCTCGTTCCCTCTCCATCTCTCCCTCTCTCTATCTCTCTCTCTCTCTCTATATATATATATAATTAAAAAAGAGGGGGAATTAAAACAAAAATAAATAACAAATAAATAAAAAATACATTAAAAAATACGAAACTACGGGTTAAAACGGAAAACTATCTTCACATAACACAAAACGATGGCGGAAGTGAGGAAGCATGGCTTTGGAAGTCTTTTTACTCGAATACGATGTTCAGCATGTTTAAAATATACCGTTTTTTTAAATCTTATGGAAAACACCTGAAGAAGTTTGTGGGGGAAAGGATATTTTTATAGACACATAAATTGTAAAATTGCCTTCCCACTAATGAAACAGCTGTAATGAAAAAAATCCAGGAAATAAAGTTTATAAAGAGAAAATGCGAGTCTTTGAATTTTCAACAAAATTTTGCACTATATATATATATATATATACATATTTCTATTTGCCAAATAGCGTTTATATATTCATATTGTAATAAGTTGAACTCTCTTAACCACCAATATTTTTTTTTATAAGCATTTAAATTTAAATCTATGTGGTAAGTTGTTGCTAATAGCATAATGTTTTTGTTAAAGTTGTGTGATTCAATAGTAGCCTGAAGTTCTTGTTTTGTACAAGTACTGTTACAACGCGTATATTTATATATATATATATATATAAACATGCATATTGTAATATATAAGTATATATACATCAAATATATATAAATATTAAGAAAATTATATAAATATTGTAAGAAGTCTACGTTGATCGATTAACGTTTCAACTGACGTAACATAAAAATATTGAAATGTTGATCGATCTGCATAGACTCCTTAAGATGTTTATATCATTTTTTTTACATAAAAGCCCTACACAGGTATTGAACATTTTCGTAGAAATATTCGTTTTCAGTTCATGGTATCAATATACCTGACCGTAATTAATCAATTAATTTGATTATATATATATATATATATATATATATATATATATATATATATATATATATATATATATATATATATATATATCCCTTTTTCCCCATTTCTTGCTTTCTTAATCTCACTGTCACTAACTCTTAAATAACATTTTTTATGCAATTGTGGTTAATTTCATATTGCTTATTTCCTATAAATCATTGACCTGTAAAATTCATTGTATATTTTGCAAACTTTTTCCCTTTGATGAAAAGAGTTGCATTCTACGAAACTCTACGTAATAAGAGTTTTAATTTCTTTGTAGGATAACTAAAATTTTGTATACCTTTCTGACAGGTTTATAAGATTTTTTGAAAATTTAAATAAATTTTCAATAACAAGATTTTTATTCATAATTAATTGTTTCTTCCTGAAGTGACCTATATAATCTGTGATAATGCACAACGCTTTCTCTGTATAGTACTACTACTACTACTACTACTACTACTACTACTACTACTAATAATAATAATAATAATAATAATAATAATAATAATAATCATAGTAATAATAATAAAAGAAATGAAGAAGACATTTGGTTTTGTAAACATTAGTTTACTGCTTAATTGTTCATGCATATTTAATTCTTATGTATTTCTGCAGATGAAATATTAATATATTTGAATACAAAAGCGTTTGAAGATAAGCCAACTATATTATTACCCTAATGAATTGATTTATTAATTAATATTCTGTTCGGTTCCCCAATCACAGTTGAACGACCCCGTTTGTTTAGCTCACATTTTAATTGTGTGTGTATATATATATATATATATATATATATATATATATATATATATATATATATATATATATATATATGCATGGATACATATATATATGCATACACATAACTGTGTGTATACATACATAAATGTATGTATATCTGCCTACAATTATATGTATTTATGTGTGTACCTAATAATACGTTAATCATACACTCAAATTGATTTCCATTTAATATCCATACATTGCATTTATGATATGATATGATATTTCTAAGAGCAAACTTCTATAATCTTAGGCATAATTAAGTGGAAATGATATCAATAACGCATTGCAATAGGAAAATAATTCAATAAATCTTATCGGAATAATAATTATATGGCATTTAAAAACGTATCGAGGGCATCGAGTAAATTAACACCTTTAACTCTCATCATCTTCGTTCTTAGAATAACGTGAACAGTGAATTAGTTTTGCCATAAAATGTTCTCGGTATTTATTTACTTTTTAAGACTTCTCATAAAGATATTTCCAGTTATTTCTCATTCATAAGAAAGTGTTGTACCCCTGGAGCGAAGTTGAAATACAGATTTATACTTTTGATTATTGTTGCAAATACTGTAGTACTATCGCAACAGCTGTTCTCGGTGTGTGTTGTCGTTGCTAACGATCTAGTTGTATTCTCTTGAATTATAATAACAATAATTTTCCTGGACATTCCGTTAACTTTAATACACTCCCCACGAGTCAATCTACATAGCTACGTTACACCAACCGACCACAGTCGAAATGAAATGATTATACGGAAATCAAACTAAAACTATTGGAATAAAGTCACACGAATTCAAAAGAAATGACATTGTAGAAGAGTAGTCTGACTCGTGCTCTCTCATTAGGATCGTTTCATTCTCCCTGCACACTCACGCTGATCGTATGTAACACCTACCTCTTCAGGTCACAGTGTAGTATCTGTTCTTCAGATGATGCACTTCAATTTCTTGTTCTCTGTCAGTGGAGGAGGAATCCTTCACGACTGAGACAATTTTTATTTTTGTTCCTTTTCTCCACGTTACAAAACGACCCTGGTGTCTTACTCTGTCCCGTGAGGAGGCATTGTAAATAGGAACACCGACCTCTTCAGGTTTCAGTACGCTTTTTGTGGGTTAGGTATATATACCTTTCCACTCTATTAGAAGTTTCTTGGATACGTGCAACATTTTATTATTTCAGTTTTATTCTGCACTCGTATAATGTTTCAAGTGTCTTTACAATTACTGTCATTTTCCGCCCTTTTCTAATATTTTTTTTTCATTTTTTTCTGGATGGGTGTTTGTTTTACTACAATTATTTATATAAATGCTGTTTTTTGTCCTCTTCAATATTTCCTCTTTCTTTCTGATTAGATTCATACATTTTTTCAAGTGTCCTGTTTTATTCAGGTCCGCCTATGTAATATGTTTCGCAGTTATGTCGTATTTTTTTACTATAATTATATCGTATCTTCTTGCTTTGTTTATTTTTCTCCACTTGTACTTCAATGTTCGAGATGATTTTATTTTTTTAACTTTTCAATATTGCCCCAGTTTTTTTTTATACACCGTGTGCCTTCATATTCAAATATATTCATATACTCGGGATAAGAACGATAGTCGTTTCCATAGTTCCCAGTGGGCTGCCTTCCCGAATTATTAATCTCTGTCTTATATGCCTATTGCTTTATACAGATATAATGGAGTTTACATTTATTTTTTAAATCTCAAATCAAGATATATTGTTAATGACGCGTAAGGGGATATCGTGGCAGAGGAAAGGTATATTAAAAGCGATAACGATGATGAATAGGAGAGCAAGGAATTTTTGCACGTTATATTCAAATTTCTGCCTGTTAATACGCTAGGCAAAAAACGACAGAGGGAAAAGGGTAGGCTATAATATTAAAGAACCTTTTAGAGTAGAAAATCGCAACCTTTATAGGAAAATTCCTACTGTTAGTCGGCACTGAAGTATTTTCATTGAGCGAATACAATGCAGTATGGGCCGCATCTCGTAAAAGTACTTATAAAACAAACACATTGGTGCAACACTGCGGTGATTCGACAATTACTGGAGATTGCGACAATACGACAATTACTGGCTGTGCGATAACTTATATTCCACGTTGGCTGAAAATTTCAAGCCAAAATGTTGGACTCTCAGAAAGAGTACTATCAATAGTTTGAAAGTATTCTTATGGTTGTTAAAAGAAAGAATCATTGTCTTGGTGACAACTAATGTGACAATTTCTTTTTGGATCCATTCTATTACAGAGTGAAAGAAACTGTCAAACGACACTTCATTCGCATTCTAATTTTCCTCATGTTGGAAATAGAGACCGGTGCTATCATCAAAATAAACTAATCTCAGATGGTTTATAAAGAAAAATAATATATGTAGAAGTATAAACCTCAGGACACACCCGCTTTGATCCAGTGGTGTTCGGATGTACGGTCATCGAACAATATCGTGAAAGACAAATCTGATTACATTAAATATATGTCTAATAATACAGCACGAGTTGAATTTTTGAAGTGACATCTATGCTGCACAAAAGATTTTGATTTAACAAGCCATGTCAGTTAAGATACGACCGTATAATCCAGTGTATGGTATATTCGTCCAGAGATAGGCATTGAGATAATTACATATGGTTGTTCAATGCAAAATGTATCATTTTTGATGTGTGGAACTTATTTCTGATAAATTAATAAGCCTTAGATCTGAACAAGAAAGCAAGAAATTGCATCGCTCGATATCCTGCATGTCAGTTCTTTCGCTAAAGTTGTTTAAAACTACTTGCAGAGGGACCATTTTCCAGCTATTAAGAAATGAAAATTCAGCAAGTCTATAGTTCTTAAAAAAATTATCACATAAGATATCACGAACAATATGAAGTATTTTTATGGGGTTCAGAGAAAGCAAGAGCCTTCAGTAAAACCATAAATTATTACAAGAGCACGGATAAAATTTGATTCTCATGCTTTTGAGGTGGCGAGTTTTTCTTTTTTATTAAAAGCAGTACATGGGAAAAAGTGATTATTTTATTATATAGGTAGGTTTTAATCCATAAGGGAAACAGTGGTTACTGTAGTCCACGCTGGAGTTTAGGGCTGATTCCTGGGAAAACAATTTAACGTTGCCAGTTACTATTAATTTCTAGGTTGTCGGTTTGTTGGTGAATTGCTTTTTTGTGTGTTTTTTTACATAGGCATAACCACTTTTCCAGGCCCAGAAACCACTCGAGGATAAGGGTTAAGAGTGTACAGCAGTCAATTGAACAATATAGTAATCGTTAGTAATGGACATTCGGTAAATTTGTTAACTTAAGTGGAACGGCTCACTAAGAACTTTTTTACGTTGGACTTGAAGACAAACATATTGTAGTCAGCTGGAAAGCAGGATAACGGAAGACAATTCTACAGGCGTGCAGTTATAAGAAAGAAGCTTTGTTCATGGAATCTACGTTTAGGTTTAGCACAGATAAAGAGTGGGAGGAATTATTGATAGTGTTTTTTGCTAGGCGAGTGTTTCTTATGAAGGTTTGGCGAGGGGGAACCATAGATTGAAGCTCAGTCGAGCACTTACCATGAAAATAACAATATAGCAGAGAAAAACTCGCAACATCTCTTCTGTGAGATAGAGGTTGCAGGGAATGGAAAAGGACATCTCCTACGAGTCCTTTCTAGAAGCTTCTGCCCAAATCTGGCAAGAGTATTCCATCCTTGGACGTATCCGGCTCTTATATAGATAGAAAATTGCATCAGCAGTGAGATATCTACTGGATCGAGAGAAGGATCCCACTATTTTTCCAGTGGCCTTGGCAACAGATTTGACGTACGGGTTCCATTTAAGATCAGGAGTAAAGGTCAAGCCCAGAAACTTGTCAAAACATGAAGCCTCTCAAGACGAGAGCCATTCATTTCAATTGATGACAGATGGGGATAAGAACGTTGATGATGTTAAGATAGAAGCTTGGTTTTAGATCATTAAAAATAACCAGCCACTTTTTTCTCCATTGTACCACGTGCTCAAGATCAGAGGAGAGAGAAACGGAGAGTACTTGGTCGTTTACGGTCTTAGATGTGCTGCCATAGATGGTAGTGTCTTCAGCATAAATGTCTACGAATGATGTAAGGATGTGATTTGGAAGATCATTAATGTAGATCAGGAAAAGAGTTGGACCAAGGATGCACCGCTCAGGGACTCCAGTATTAATACTGTGAGCTTCTAATTTTTGCCCATCAACTACAACTCTTATGAACCTATCAGAGAGAAATGATTTAATAATTGAGAAGACATTTCCAGCTATACGATACCTGGAGATCTTTTGAAGTAAACTTTATGTCATACAGTATCAAAGGCCTTTGATATGTCAAGAGCAATTGCCCTAGAAAGGTTGCCTCCGTCGAGAGATTTGTTAATCCTATGAGATATAACTGTAAGCACATCTGCTGTAGATCTAGCAGAACGGAAACCATATTGAGCGTCACTAAGGTTATTTTTGTTGAGATGGTTGATTACTTCTGTATTTAACACAGATTCCAGCAACTTACTCATGACGCACATGGGACTTATTGGCCTGTACTGAGAGGGAGATGAGTGATCACCTGAATTCTTAAATACAGGGCATACTGATGAGATTTTCCAAGGTGATGGAAAGCAATTCTCCTGAAGACAACTTTTAAACAGTTTTGTTAGGATGGGCGCTAGTCCTGGTTGAAGTTTTTTGTTCCGTCTACTCGTATCATATTATGTGGCTATTAATGTTTTTCTCTCTTCGAATGTCCTTTCGGTCGCCATCTTCATAGATTACGCTTTGTGTTTCTTTTTTTTATATAAATCATCCACTAAGTTTCTTCAAGCTTCATTTTATTTGTGTCAATTATGTTTCCTGTTTCGCTGTTTTGTATCTTCGTATTTACTATGACCTTGTTAGCTTAAATCAGAGCTAGGATGTTTGATGTAATCTATTTTTCAATAACTTTATATCGCTGAACTTTTACTGGAATTTTATTTTCGAATTTTACCAAGGATTAGTCCGTATCATCCTTTCACTACGTTTCCTTAAACATGATCATTGATTTCTTGATTCTTTGATCTAGATATCCAAGTTCTTATTCGTCCAGTCAATATAATTATATAATAGTTTACTAGCGATCGTGCTCAAGTATTTAATCGTTCAATTAGGATAATTCAATTTCAACGAACAAATTTTACAGATTTGCTGTTGTAATTATCTCCTCCATTCTTGTTTATTGGGTGTTTTCTGCTTCCAAGATTTTTCATGTTCACAAAAAACCTCGTTACTTCTCGATGTTTAAATGATTTTCTTTTCTTTATCTTAAATTATGCACATTATTATTATTATTATTATTATTATTATTATTATTATTATTATTATTATTATTATTATTATAATTATTATTGGTATTATTCACTACGTTATCAAATATTTCTCTTTGGGATCAACTCGTGCTGTTTTCTGGAGTCTGAGTGACAACAAGTTTCCCAAAATTTTCAGTACTCTCAGCATCTTTCGATAACCTTTGAAGTTGAATTTGTATTATCGAAACAGCAACTTACCATTGATTTCTCGTTCGCAGCGACCATTGGTCTTCACTGGAAATTGGGTGACAAATAGCCTCCCGAATGTCTCAGTAGTCTTTGTACTCATCCAGCGGAGTTTCGGCTAGTACTATCACTTCTCAGTCATTCCATACTCCTTGACTCTTCTCACTATTTTCGTGTTGCGTCACTTTATGGTGACACATATACACACAAACCGGACAGAAGCAGGCGCGCCGGGGGTTTACTTAGAATCATATAGTTTCTGTTTTCATGATTCCATGAGTGTTCCTTTGTGTTTTACCTATGTAGCAGTTTCTGTATAACTGGTTTGTGCCTGTGGTTCATGTATGTTAGTCTTTGCATTCAAGGGGTTTTCTTAATATTTTAGTCGTGTTCAGTATTGTTATTTGGTGTAACTTCTCAATCATCCCCCTGATTCCAATCTCTCTCATTCTTTTTTAAAGTTCTTCGGTAATTTTCCTAGTAATCCTACTATTAGTAGTATTATACTGATTTTCTTCATCTTCCATATTCCTATGAACATTCTGGGCAGTTCTATGTATTTGTTCCGCTTCCCCGGCTCCTTGATCTTCACTTTGTGGTATGCTGGGACGATAAAATCTCTTGTTAATAATTATGACATCTGATCTTCTTGCTCGGATAGGTTTATCCGTTTTTATATCCATGTCCCATAAGACTTTTTAACTTTTATTTTCATGTAGAGTTGCCGGTTTTTGTCTGTACCATTTGTCTGTGTTGAAAAGGCATAATTAATAGTGTACTGCCTTCCTCACTTGATCGCTTCTATATTCATATTCTTTTGGGGTTAGTTTCCTGCATTCGCTTAGTATGTAGTTTATTGTTTCGTATCTGTGTTCACGTCTTCTGCATTTTTGTCTTGCTTTGATATTGCTGGTTCTAATTGCTTTATCTTGTGCTACTGTTACTAGGGATTCAGTTTCTCTGTTTACGTTTCCTTTTCAGAACAATGTCCAAGTATTTTCGTTAGTCTCATTCTTTGTCATCGTTATGAATCGTAGTTGGTTCCATTTTACTTTTTTCATTTTTTCATCTTATCCATTCTCTCTTTATTTTCTGTCTACTTTGTTTTTTAAGTGTCTCTTGTTAAGGTACTTATTCCGTCAGTGTCTTTTGTTATGTATTTTTCTAATTCTTTTTTTTTTTGTTATTTACACAGTCTTCTATACAGACTAACCCCTTCCTCCATCTTTCTTTTTAATAGAATGAGTCAGTATTATCTTTAAGTGTGGTGCATTGTGCATATTAACGCGTTTCCTGGTCGAGTTACCTCAGTTCTTCTTTGGTCCAACCTATAAACGGTCCAGAATATTTTACTAGCGACACTGCTTATGTATTTATACCTTTAATATGTTTCTACTATATAGTTTAGTTTAGTTTCGAGGATTTTTTTTTTTCTGTTCTGAAATATTATTATTATTATTATTATTATTATTATTATTATTATCATTATCATTATTATTATTATTATTATTATTATTATTATTATTATTATTATTTACTCAATGGTAATTTTCATACAGGCCATCATCAAAGATTTCTCCCCGTGCGTTTTCTGGAATTTGAACGACAAATAATCTCCCCATATTTGTAGTATTCCAGACTGCTTTCGATAACTTTTTCAAATTAATTTGTGTTATAACAACATCCACTTATGATAGATTTCTGTCTGGCAGTGACCATTGATTATCATCAGAATTTTGTTGGCATTAAACATTCCGAAGGTCTCAATCCTCTTTGCACTTATTCTGTGGAGGACTGGTTAGTGTTTACTTTCCTAGGGTTTTACATACTCCTTGATTCCTCACGACTATTTTGGTGCCAGTTTTCTTTGTGTTTTTGTTTTGCAGTTTTACTTCGATTGTAGTTTCTATATGTCCGGTTAGTGTTTGTAGCTCATGTCTATTTCTCTGCATTCCTTAATATTCCAGTCGTGTTCATCATTGCTATCCGTTGTATCTTTGCAATTATTATTAATATACTGATTCTTCTTATTCTTATTCTTATTCTACTACTACTAATTATTATTATTATTATTATTATTATTATTATTATTATTATTATTATTATTATTATTATTTGTAATCACTATGAGTTCTCAACTAGGCCCTTATCAGAGATTACTCACGTTTAACAGCCGGCGACGTTCCCTAGAGTCTGAGTGAAACAAGTCTCTCAATATTTCAGGTATTCTCAGCCTCTTTCGATTACTTTTGCAAACGACTTTGCATTATCGCGACAATCGCTTACCATTGATTTCTCTTTGATAGTCGTAACTAATCTTTACTGGAATATATGTAGCAATAAGCCTCCACAAGATCCACGTACTGTTCGTACATTCCGTATAACTCTTATTGGTGTTTCCCCTTTCAGTCCTTGCATCATCCTTGAACTTTCACAAGTATTACGTGTAGTGTAAGCCGAGGCTGATTTCTCTCTCCGAGAAATACATTTTATAAGATTATTTGCAGTTTCAGTTTACTGGGAAACATTTTTTCTTCTTCTAATTCTTCTTCCTCATGTAATAATAATTATTCCTGCTAAATAGCACACGTTCCATTTACAGACATTTGTAATCAATTGATCATCCGATGGCTCTTACATGAATATATCTTGCTGCTGAGGATTGAAATGAATGTTGCCTTTCTCGCTAAAAAGCTACTTTCCCGATTACTGTTTACTTAAATAATACATACCACGTATAGTTTTATTAAAAAAATTGTTGTTAAAATGCGATGGACGAAAAGGGGGAGACAACCTTAGTATCCTTTAAAATGAATTTAAGGCCTCGTATTTTTCCTTTGTGCTCAATATACTTCTACTCCGCTTCTCGTAAAAAGTCCAGCTTGCCATAGATAATGGCGTAATTTTGCGTGCGTCATCTTTCATGTTTGCTTATTTGATAAACTGTTTTATTGGTCATCAATAGATCGGTTTTACGTTGTTTCTAGTAAATTTGGTAATCTAAATTAAACTTTAATCTGAAAGAAAAATATAAAATTCTAAAATTAATAGACCATGTGACGTGACGTTTTATATGAATACAAAAAATTCTATAAATTTAATACAGAATAAATGAAAAAAATGTCTTATCCACCATAAATTCCAGGAATTTCTTTCTCTGATTAAAGTTAATTCTGATCAACGTCGCACTTTTTGAATAAAGATGGACTGGAGTCGTTTGTTTAAGTTGACGCAATTTTGCAGTGCAATGATTGGATTAAGCCTAAAAACTATTACATAGATTCATTGAAAATCATAGGCTGTATTTCAGTGAATAGTAATTATTAAAAATGTCATTATAATAATTCATTATTTCAAAAATATCACACCAACAAAATAAGCTAGATGTTTACGTATTGCCATGTCTTACACAATTTAATATCTGTATTTTGAAGTGTTATCAGGTTTTAGATAACAAGAATTATATCAATGAAATATACCAATAAAAATGTGGATAATGATAAAGAAGAATTGGATCAAAATAGAAATTTTGCAACGCTGCTGCGTTCAGGTCAAACGTATAAAGAGATGTAAAAGAAATGAAGTCGTAAATGTCTGGTGAATTCATTTCTATTCAGTCTCGATTTCACTCTTGATATCGTCTTTCCTATGAACTTTCTCTTTTGATTTCTACTAGTTTTACCGACAATGCAAGCATTGATGTACCTAAAGGTCGAAAGTTTACACAGATTTATTTCACAATAAATTGTGGAAAGAACACATCTTTCTGACAAAGAAACACAGAGTTCAAATAGATTTAAGAGCACAATCAATCACAAGAAATACAATTTATATGCAAGCATTGGTAGGTGGCTGTCTTTAAGTGGGTATCGGGAGAAGTTATTGTGCCAACCGTGAATCGTATGGACCCTTTGCAAATGCCTGATTGAGCGAACAACAGGGGAATAATATGCCCACAACATGATAGAGCAAGGATATTACGAAAAGCAATGAAAATAAAGTAGAAAACGTAGATTACCAGGCTATAATATACAATGATACTGAGCTTAAGCAAAATTGAGCTTGCTAAGTACCAGATGGGTGGCCATTTGGAAATACCAAGCGCTGTGTGTAGAAGTACTTCGGCACCTGCCTCCAAGAACTGCACAAATTTAACGTCTCGTCTAATGGAATTATACAAACAACTAGGGATTTGCTTGCACATTTGATATTGCCATGGTATCTCCTTCTTCGGAAGTACCCAGTTCAACTCACTTATGGGGCGTCGCTGCACACACGCACATATTACACAAGCCAAAATGAAAACCCATACAATGAAATTAAATTTTGGTGACAGAGTGACATAAAATGACAAGATTAGACATAGAGCATGCTAGCAGAGTTCTCTTGACATATCTGGGAAGATGCCACTGAGCATTATTACTTGATTTGAATCTTTTTGGGGTTTGCCTTTATATCTTTCATTCAAAGAATAGATGTTCCGATCATCTCTTAACTCTAACTTTTTTTTTCATGGAAAGTGCTTGACTTAGCTTCAATCTCTGATTTATTTTATCAACAACTGGCAGTTCAACACGGCTTTGCTCGGGCGTCTATGTACTGTTCATAACTTTATGTGCATATATATATATATATATATATATATATATATATATATATATATATATATATTAAAAAGTTTGACTCATGTCCAGGTAAAGTACATTTAAATTTCAAGTGTTTAGACCTAAAATTGGCAGAGTCGTTTGGTAGAGTCTCCAAAGTCAACTGTGTCAAATTTTACATCTTCGCAGCCAACTTTTCGCCCCAAAACTTATTAAAAAGCTTGCCCTTTATGTAAAATTTCAAATTTTTAGACCAAAAATTGTCTGATTAGTTTGCTAGAGACCCCAAAGGTCAAATCTTTTAAACTTTTACCCCTTGTCAGCCAAACATTTGGCCAAATACCGATTAAAAGTTTGACCTCTGTCTGAATACACTTTATGTAAATTTTCAAATGTTTACACCAAAAATTGGTTGAGTAATTTGGTAGAGACTGCGGGGGTAAATTTTTTTAAACTTGGACCCCAATTTTGACGTTAGTTGTTTTGGGCTCAAATCACATTAAAAAGTTTGATCAATGTCCAAGAAATCTACATTTAAAATTTCAAGTGTTTAGATTCAAAATAGGCGGAGGAGTTTTGTAGAGTTTTTAATGGTTAAATCCTTGAACTTTGACCAAATTGACAGCCAAATTTCTGGCCGAAAACCGATTAAGTAAGTTTTCCTAAATTCCAGTACCCCTTATGTCAAATCTCGAGTATGCAGACTGAAAATTGACAGAGTAGTTATGTAGGGAAACGTACGCAAACAGACAATTTAACTTTTATAGATAGATGGATAGATTGCATAGCAAATACTTGCTATTTATACATGCAGCAGCGTGTTCCTTTTTTCTTTGTGCAACTAAAACAAAGTAGCACTTCTAATGAACATAGTTTTTTTCTTAGACATTCTAATCGTGGAAGAAAATACCAACGTACTTCTTTCTCTCTGAGAACATTTTCGATTTGATGTTCAATATTAACATGTACTTATTTAACCGATTGTTTCCAATCCTTTTCATGGTGATTTTCTCGCTAAAATTAACCCATTAAGTCTTATTACACGGTCTTAATAAGCCGGTACAAATTAGTAAAAAAAAGCAACAAAAAACAAAAAAAAACATTGCTAAACCGTCGCTAACACAAGGATTGAGCAAGTCAAAATGTATAATGTGTGGGTTGGTGCAACGTCACCTCTACCGTCTAGGCGAGTTGAATCGCGTTCCATCGAGAAAGGAAGTGTGATGAGAATATCAAATTTGCAAGTGGTACCTCGTCGCATTCATATTTAGGCAAAATAGCAACGTCATGTTTTTGCAGTTCTTTCAAAAGGTGACGACGTACTCCTACATACGGTCTGCTATTCCTAAATGGTCACCCATATGCTACTTACCACACTAAACGTTGCTTAACTTCGGCGGTCTTGCAAGAACTGGTGTATGAACGTGATTATAATTATTTTTTATAATTTATAGATTATAATTTTTTTTCAAGAGAGTAATTATCAAAGCCCGAAGACCATTCGAAATTAATTAATGTAAGGTGTAGTATTTGTTAATTATGAGAATATGGTAGAATTTTTATTTATTTAAAGTAGAATGCTCAACAAGGACTTCTTTTCATTGAAATTGAAGGCTAACATATTGTAGTCAGTCGGAAAGCATACCAACAGAATTGTGTTTCACGGCAAGTAGTTTTACGAAGAGGATTTGTTCATGGAATCTGCGTTTAGATAGACGTTGTAGCTAGTTGAGTTCTTTCTGTGGAAGTTTGTTAATGAAAAGACATTACATTAAAAACTACATTTATTTTATTATTACACAATTTAGATTTATTGTATTAACACATAATCATTTGGATTATATTAAACAAAAATGAAGACTGGAAGTGTCTTTTATTCTACCAGCAAATAATCGAAAGTGTTGAATAATTTTTTGCAATATACAAGTTTGGCTCTTTAAAATTTGTAATTCCATGCTGCATTTAAATTAAATAGACTTTTAATTGGTTACTTTAAAGAATCGTAATTAATAAATTCAGTTTTCTTTTAGACAATCTGTTATTAAGGTCAATTAAACATTATTTCAAGAAAGCTTGAACATGACTAATTTCAATCGAACTAATAACATTAAATACCCGATTAATTCTGTTGTATTTAATTACATGTCTTCGTTTTATTTGCTAAAAATTTTTTAGCACATGGCCTGAAGGAAAATGGTGTGATCAGTTCTAATAATATAAAATGTTAGACAAAATGTAGATTAAAAGTCAAAGGGTTTGCATATTTCACTTATTGCGAAAATAATGATCTTTCATCATAAATGACTCGTCTTAAGAGATCAACTAGTCTGAAGATACCAGTTTCTGGCATAAAATGCAACAGATATTGATGTTATTGTTTCTTCTTCTTCTTCTTCTTCTTCTTCTTCTTTTTCTTCTTTTTCTTTTCCTTTGAACAACTAAAACGTTTTGTGCAAAGGCAAACACTTTCGTCTATGAAACAACCAAACATTGAATCAATATTTTAGCTATAAAAAACTTGCAATGTAAACAGTTTTATCAAAATGACTGGATTCGGCATTAAACAATCTGAAAAAGGTTGATATGCTGTCAGATACAACCGAACCATTTACCAATAAATAGGAAATTAAACATAAACACTTTTACAAAAGATAACAAGATTGGATATTAAATAACCTGAAAATGTTGATATGCCTTAAAACAAAACGAAACAAAATAAATAAAAACAAACTAAATATCATGAATAAATATTTAAGGATATAAAAGACTTAAAGCGTAAACAGCTATACTAAAATGACCGGATTCGGCATGAAATAAAACCGAAAAGCATTGATATGTCATAAAGAACTCAAACACGATTAAAAGATTACCTACGAATTTTCGGTTTAAATCGATATTACTTAAATTCATCACATTTCTCAAGTCAAGATTAAATAGCAAAACTCAACAAGGATTCAATCAAACGCCTACACGGAAATAACTTTTTGAAAACACATTTAATTATTTACCCATGTTTTACGAGATTCTAATTCTATTTACTTGATTTAATTATTTCAAAATACATAAATATATTTAATCAATTTATTAGCAAAACTAATTTATAGCAAATATATTTAATCCGCCTCTTTTAATAGATTTTACGATACATAGCCAAAAATTGAACGTTTCCAAATTAAACTTTCAAATAATAAATGATATTCTATCTATTTCATCATGAATTCTGAAAAATCAACAAGTTAATCTCCAGAATTTACGTCTTCGTGTGCTTTTTATTTCATGAATTATGCGATCCTAGATAAATTAAGGATATCGGAAGGAAAGCCAAGTTTGCATACATACTGATAATTTCTTTACTAACGTAATAAAAATTTAATTAAATAAAATAAAAGAATGTAAACTACGAAATGGAAATTGTGTACGAATAGCAATATGGGATGTCATTAGACTTGAAGACTACACTATTGTAGTAATTCGGGAAACAGACCAGCAGAACAGACTTCCGCAGGGAAGCATTTGTATAAAGAAGATTTGTTTATGAAATCGGCGTTTATATTTAGGCACAGATAGAGAGTGGGAGAAACTTGTAGATAGTAGTTGTAGCTAGTCGAGTTTTTCCTGTGACAGAAGAGGCATTAGTAAGTACGGCATAAGGACGTTTGGCAAAACGGTTCCCGTCATATAACCGAAGTTAAGCAACAATTAGCCTGGCCAGTACTAGATGACTGACCATTTGGGACTTCCAGGTGCTGTATGTGGTCTCCGCTTATTTCGGCATTGTTTCCAGTCGTGCTTGACTTTTCCTTGCCACTGAATTCAAGCAGCGCCGATTCAGGAGGGTTATGGTTGTGGATTGCGCAACCCTTGCCTCTCAATTACACGCACAGCTGCCCCTACACGAGTATCCTTTTCTTTCGAGACTAAACTAAAGCATCGATGGAACGTAAATAATGTTACACAATTGACAATAAAAAAACATTATTTAGTTATTTTGAATGAAGATAAAATTAAATATCGCTTGTTATCGATGAGTTTTGTCTTCAGGTCGTTCGTTTTGAAAGTACAAATAAAAGATTTGACTACAGGCTGTTAAGTCCTTAATCTAAAAGGATCACTGAGAAGCATGTACAAGCACAACAACCCGTTAGAAAATATGGATAACTGTATGTGAACTTCAGTATATATATATATATATATATATATATATATATATATATATATATATATATATATATATATATTTGCCTTAGTCTGTCTGTCCGTTCCATTTTTCTTACAAACTACAAGACAGATATGGCTGACATTTTGCATAGACCTTTTTTATGATAAAGTGAAGCGAATTAAGTAAGATGGTCTTCATTCTATGGGCATTTAGGGGTTAATACAGATTAGTATAGAACGAAAAATGAGCCCAAATTTAACCATGTTCAACTATAAATTTGGCATAAGGAGCCAATGAGCTCTAAATTTTGCCTGTTTTCGCAGGCCCCAAAAGTGTTGTTTCTGTAATAATTTCAATCACTTGATTACCGCATGCATGACACAAGGCTCAGAACTTAACCATCCAGAGAAATTGTGGCAATATGAAAACTGATAGACAAAATCTCTTAAATACCTGCAGTTAGACGAGAGTTGACCTGCCACAAGCGATAGAGGAGGAGTGAGGAGAAAACAAAGTGTGTATGTGATAAACCTTTAAGTGATTATAAATTAATTATTTTAGAACACACGCTCCTAAATACAGCGATGGGATTACCGCCACGGCTGTCGTCAATAGGAAGTGTTAGTCGGAATAAAAATGATTTTTTTATTTAAATACCTGTCATCGCGGTTGTCTGAATAAAACTATAAAAATATTACACATCAGATAAAAAAACAAACTAAAATTAAAACAAACACTTTTATTTGCGTGGTTTTAAATAATTTTTACAAGAAAATAACGAATAAATATAAATCTGTGTGACGCTATTTAAAGAGAACAATTTAACGTACGAAGCGATTCACTAAGAAAGTATAATTCAAACTCTACAATTACATCGAATATAGAATTTCTGATTCCGAATTGTCGTAAAAAATGGTTAGAAATTTTATCTTAAATATAAAACAACAACCATGAAATATTCAGTGTATTTTTCCTTTCTTTATGTGCATGCGAATAAGAGTAAGCGTTCCAAATTTCGAAAGCTTACACACTTATAATTTAAAAGCTTACACACTTATAATTTAAAAGCTTACACGCTTATAATTTAAAAGCTTATACACTTATAATATAAAAGCTTACACACTTATAATTTAAAAGCTTACACACTTATAATTTTAAAGCTTACACGCTTATAATTTAAAAGCTTATACACTTATAATTTAAAAGCTTATACACTTATAATTTAAAAGCTTACACACTTTTAATTTAAAAGCTTACACGCTTATAATTTAAAAGCTTATACACTTATAATTTAAAAGCTTATACACTTATAATTTAAAATCTTATACACTTATAATTTAAAAGCTTATACACTTATAATTTAAAAGCTTATACACTTATAATTTAAAAGCTTACACACTTATAATTTAAAAGCTTACACACTTATAATTTAAAAGCTTACACGCTTATAATTTAAAAGCTTATACACTTATAATTTAAAAGCTTATACACTTATAATTTAAAAGCTTACACACTTTTAATTTAAAAGCTTACACACTTTTAATTTAAAAGCTTATACACTTATAATTTAAAAGCTTATACACTTATAATTTAAAAGCTTACACACTTACACAAACGACATGGAAAACGTGGATGAATAGGGTCAGAAGTGGAAAGAGAGAATTCCTGCTTGTTTTATCGGTTGTTTCCTTTGTTTGATAGTATATCGCCTATTCTTTCGTAATTTATTAACGTAAATGTTTTATTCGTGAAGGATTTTTTTTACATCAAAATTGATGATTTGTATTATTTATGCCCCTATTTAACTAATCTTGATTGTTTTTCTTGCAACTCTTTGGCCAAATTGACCTCCGAGCCTTTTCAGGTGTATCATTTAAACTTCAGAATTTCTACACCAACGTCAAGATTCTATAGTATATTTTTGGTTGAAGTTACAAGAATAATTATTCTCCTAACGGCTTAGTTAGAAATATATGGTAATCGAATCGAATAGGATACACAAATAACCCGATACTATTTATTATTGAGTACTACTATATGAAAAGAAAATATTTTTTTTCAGATTCTTATCTTGTTGATACAAACCTTACCTGATATATATATATATATATATATATATATATATATATATATATATATATATGCATATCTTTATGTTTGTATATCTTTATGTGTGTATATCTTTATGTGTGCATGCGCGCATGTGTATGTGTTGTATGTATTCAAATCGTAAAGATGGGAAGAAATTGAATTTAAAATAAGTCTCGTGGTTACTAATGAAAAATCACATCAGAAGAGCAAATAAAGATATATTAAGTTGGTGCAAAAACAATATCGTTTTCTCACATATTATACTTATATATATGATTTATAAATTAATTCATTGATATATATTCATGTTAAATATAATTTTGAAGCGCGTTTTTGCTCTATCGAATAGTGTTATGCGCTATTGTTGTCAATCGCTTCATTCATATTTTTACAGGGTTTTTCGACAGCATGGACAAAATTAAAACCCGCACGATTTTCTTGTTCCAGTTCATACTAGGCTATAAAACTGCCAAACCAGCTTGTGATATCAATGATGCGTTTGGCTCAGGAACTACTAACAAACGTGTGGCACAACATTAGTTCAGAAAATTTCGAAATGGTGATGAGACCCTCGAAGATGAAGAAGGTCGCGGTCGGCCGACTGCTGTTGATAAGAAACATTTGAAAGGCTTAATTGAAGCCAATCCTCGCAAAACCACACGAGAAGTTGTTGTTAAACTCAGGGTCGACCACTCAACTCTCGTCCGCTATTTAAAGCAAATAGACGAGTAAAAAAATGGATAAATAGATGCCGCTTGAACGTAACAATAATAAAAACAATCATTGTTTTGAAAAAGTATTTTACGCTTTTTCTGCACAACAAAAACGACTCATTTCTCGAGCAGATTGTGACGTGTGATGAGAAGTGGAGCTTCTATGACAGTCGGCGACGTTTAGCACAGTAGTTGGATGCTGGTGAAGCTCCACAACGCTTCCTGAAGCCGAAATTACACCAAAAAAGGTTACGGTGACTCTTTTGTGGTCTGCGGCCGATCTCATCCATCACAGCTTCTTGAATCCAGGCAAAACGATTACGGCAGAGAAGTACTGCAGAAAAATTGACGAAATGCATCAGAAGCTCCAATGTACGTGCCCGAGATTGGTCAATATGAAGGGACCCATTCTCCTCATGACAACGCTCGTCCGCATGTTGCTCAACTGACTCCTCAAAAGCTGAACGAATTGGGCTAAGATACTCTGCATACATCATTTTTGCACCAACCTAATAAAAAAAGAAAAAAAGAGAAAAAGAAAGCGGTCTATATATACATCCACACAAAACTTAAACAACTCTGTTCGATCCCGACTTACTAACTTGTGTCTAGAGAAGAAAAAATGGATAAAATCAGGTCAACTCTACTGCAACGTTTGCCATGTACAGTAATGAAAAAGAACGTTAGGAGGTCTTTGTACTGCCTGGCTATCTTACGTTAACTATTAAATTTGTCATATTTAATTTTTTTAAATTCATTTTGTAAGAATATAAATGCAACTTATGAATTTGTTTTCTTTTAACGAATATAAAAATTGCAAGTTACTTGAAAGTTATATAAAATTAATAACAACGAATTATAGGAAGTCACTGTTAATAGCGCGATAATCCTTAACAGATAAACAGTTTTCAAGCAATAGAGATTTGTATTGCTTCCTCACCTTTCTATATTTACATTAATTTAAGTGAATATAATTTGTTCCTTTAACAAGATTGTATATCATATTTTTCGAATCCTTGATAACTGAAAATCATCACTCTTTAAACAAAATCAGCGAAGTCCCACCCCTACACAGTAGAGATCCCTATATGTAGGAAGGACTTCTACTCTAATAGCTTCTTCCCAAGAACTGCTAGGCTTTGGAATTCTCTTCTGGTTTCCTGATTCCCCAACTATACTGACATGCAGAAGTTCAAGTGTAATGTGAACAGACATCTTGCTGCTAAACTCCCTGGATAGTATCCCAGCAACTTAGGTCCCTGATAGTAGCCCCCTACATCAAGGTGGCAATGTGCCTTGTTTGGGGCGAAAATGTAAATCAAAGAAACTTCTTGAGCTCATACGCTGTTGAACATCCATAATTTTCGACTGTTTGATTTGGAACGTTATCTAAGGTTCCAATGGTTAAACCAAACTACCCAGAGTTATGCATTTCTCCCATCGTTTGATACAGCTCTGGAGACCGTTTCTGTAGAACACCCCAGGTTGGTCCTCCAACCACGACGTCACTTCAGAAAAAAAGGCTGCATCATCTGGAAAACGCTTTCCTTTCAAAAACAACTTCATGGCTGGGAAGAGGTGAAAGTCAGAGGGTGCCAGGCCAGGAGAGTAGGGAGGATGGAAAAAGATTTCATAACAACACGCCCGTGCTTCTGATCTGGCGACATGCGAGTAGTGGACCGGAGCGTTGTCCTGCAGGAGGAGGGTACCTTTGCTGATCTTGCCCCGCCTCTTGATTTTGACAGCTTCCCTTAATTTCCTCAAAAGTGAAGCATAATAGGCTCATGTAATTGTGGTACCCTTTGCCAGGAAATCTGTCATCACTACTCCATCCTGGTCTCATAAGACTGTGAGCATGTCCTAGCTAGCGGAGGACTGCACCCTTGCCATCTTTGGAGGTGGTGAGTCCAAGTGCTTCCACTGCATTGACTGGGCTTTGGTTTCTGAATCATAGTGATGGACCCAGGTTTCATCCTGTGTAATCAGTCTTTTGAAAAACTTTGACTCATCTTCTTGGCACATCTCCAAATTCATCCTCGAGCACTCGACGCGTTCTTGCTTCTGGAATGGTGTGAGCAACCTGGGAAACCATCTGGCAGACACCTTATGCATATGCAAATGGTCACGAATGATAGTTTGCACAGATCCTGAATTAATCTGGATATCTTGGGGTATTTTGCGAATAGTAATGCGCCGATCTTCCAAAATGGCAGCCTCAACTTGTCGGACAGATGCCTCATCAATGGCAGAAGGGAGGCGACCAGGTCGGGGAGCTGTTTCACAGACTTCCGGTCATGTTTGAATTCACGATGCCAGGGTTTTACAAGGTCATATAATCGGGCTTTCTCACCATAAGTTTCTTTCATTTCATTAAAAGTCTCCTGCGGTGTGCGTCCTTTCTAATACAAAACCCAGATCACTGCCCGACAGTCAACAGGCCCCATTTCACACCTGACTTAGTTCAAACACCTGTAAAACAGAAACCACAATTAGTTCAGAGCTGTAATTTTCCACATAACCCGTAGAAATATAAATCATCTCACATGCAAAATTTCAACTAGATCAGACAATTGGAAGTGAGTTAGAGGCATTTCTTATTGCACACCCCTCGTACTACGATTTCCAAGCAGTTGAGAGAGAGTAAATAGACAAAAAAACTTGATTAATGGGTGCCTCACGAATTGAGCGACAAACAAAAGAAATGCCGTTATGAAGTGTCCTCTTTCATTCTTTTACACAACAAGAACGACCCGTTTCTCGAACGGGTTGTGACTTACGATAAAAAGCGGGTTCTTTACGACAACCCGCGACACTCAGCTTAGTTTTTAGACGCCGGCAAAGCTCCGCGACACTTTTCGAAGCCAGCGGTCCAGCAAAAGAAGGTCATGCTAATTGTTTGGTGGTCTGCGACCGGTTTCATCCATTACAATTTTTTGAATACAGGCGAAACTATTACGGCGGAACAGTACTCTCAACACGTGGATGAAATGCATAAAAAACTACAACACCCAGCATTAGTCAACAGAAAACGCATAATTCTCCTCCACGAAAAAAACCCGACCGCACATTGATAGACAGACCCTGCAGGTGGAAAAAATTGGGGTTCGAAACTCCGCCTCATCCGCCATACTCTTCAGACCTCTCACCTACCGATTACCACTTATTCAAGCAGCACGACAACTTTCTATGTGAGAAATGCTTCAAAAATTTAAGCGACATCAAAAACGCTTTCAGCGACTTCATCGCCACCAGAACTCAAGTTTTACAGGTTACTGACATAAATATATCGGTTTTGCCTTGCTTCTGTGTTGATTGTGATGGTGCTTAATATCGACCAAAACAATTATGTTTGGGTTGAGATATGTTCATTTAAATTTAAAAGCTTAATACCGCAAGAACTTACTTGTCAACCTGATAGTAACGTATCGTTATGGCACTATCGTTTCTCGGGGAGAGTTACTTGGTTAAGGAACGTCCTGGGAGCGCAACCAACTATCCGGGGGATCAAACGATATCTCAACGATAAAGACATGGTTAGAAGTCTTAGAAACGGTCCCATGATGATGTGACGATGGGTCGGTCATTAGGGCGTGAGCATCAAGAGGAAAAGCATACCTGAGATGTTGGATGTAACTGTTTGGCTCCTTCATTCTCTAGAGATTACTCTGGTGGCATTCTGGCTGGAATCCTCTTCCTTCGTCGTCAAGGCCGCCTCATCCGACTTAAGAAATTTATGGCAGACAGAAAAAACACACAACATGACAAAATCGCAATATATATATATATATATATATATATATATATATATATATATATGTATAATTAACTATTTTATTTTATATAATCTATACAATATATATTAGAATATTTTTACATAGAATTTGCAATGCTTTTCACCGTTACTTAAATTAACTACCCTTAACTAGTGTTGAGGGGGATGGGTGCCCCCCTCTTGTTTATAGAAAGGGAAAATAACGCGTGCTAATACCATGATGTCCTTATGAAAAGAGGTCGATAGAAGAAAATGAATTATGGAGCTGCATTTCTGTGTATTCCTCCGCCTACAGCCAAATCACCACCTAGCCATGCAGTAAGCAACTAGCAAAACCATGGAACTACTATATAGTACCACATGGTCTTTTGATATCTAATATCGTAATATTTGACCTCTACAACAGATATCAAGATAGTATTGTCAATTTACGAACTATAAATAAATAAAATAAAGCATTTACGATTAATGTTCATAGAGACACACTTCGAACACACACTCATTATTTCAGAAATAAGATAAAATAAAGGTAAACGCTTTCTTTTTGTGTTTATGGATCTCTAGCAAAACCTGGATGAGAAGCTAGATTGATTTTTAGACCATTCCAGTTCACATATTCAATAAAAAATTAAAATGGCTTCCAATTTTTTAAAAGTTTTATATTTTTAATACTTTATTTACATACCGATGGTAAATATTTACAGGTTTTACGCATCTACTCGTATTTAGTTCGTATTTTCTTTTCAAACTATTACTTTTTTTTCAGATTTAGGTTTATATATTTTTCTTACCAAATCCGCTAATCAACTCTTTTGCTAATCTAGATTCAATATATACGTCTGGCAGTATTCGATTTTATTGAAAACCGTTCTAAGATGTTTGATTAGTTTCGAAGAATTATATCTTGATTAAACCTTTCTACAATTGACATTTCTCCGTTTAGCAAAGTATGGAGTTCATTTTTTATTTACACGGTGGTCACCACTTATCAAGGCCCGGAAGCTACTCAGGGATAAGGGTTATTGCAAGTACAGTACGTTAGTGTGGATATTTAATGAAGTGTTTACTTCAGGGGGCGGTTCATTAGGAATTTGTTAACGTTAGACTTGAAGACATCCAGGTTGTAGTCAGGTGACAAGCAGGCAGACGGAACAGAGTTCCACAGAGGTGCAGTTCTAAGAAAGAAGCTTTGTTCATGGAATCTACGTTTTGATTTAGGCACAGATAAAGAGTGGCGAAAATTGTTAACAGTGGATTCAGCTAGACGGGTATTTTTCGTGGAAGATTGGCGAGGGGGGACCAGAGATTGTTTCATCCTTTCGGGAATCTTCAGTGCAGCGTGTCACGATTAACACCAGTCGAACGATTCGAACTTGGCGACACGAGACATCTCTGGCTCGATTAGCAAAGACCGTATCCATTCGGCTACCATTAATCGTTTGAGATAACGTTGATATATATATATTTTTGGCCTCTTTGACTCTTAGAACCTACTTCAGTATGAGATCCTCCCTTTCTCTTTTAATTCCAATACATTGATTGGTTCAATATTGCCCAATTTCTTATGCAGTAAGACAATCCTTGAAAGATTCACTTTGATGAAATCAGATGTCATGTGTTCCAATTCCATTCAAAAGGTCATACATAAATATTCTAATATAAATTCGCAGCTGCTGTTAAAAAAGGTTTGTTTCGTTTTGTCGTATGATGTGTTTTCTTATTGTGTTGTTTATTCATCCAAGAATTGACTGTAGAAATCTAAGGAATTTTATAATATTTGCATTTCCTAGAAACACCAAAAATTTTCATCTGTGACGTAGTTTTATTAAATTAGTAAACATGATGCAATCATTCATTTTATTGCGGACTATTATTCTCATCTTTTAGTTGTTGTTTGACGAGGTTTCGGCCAACTAAATAAATCAATAAATAATACTCGTTCGAATAATGAAGTTCAATTGTAATGACTTAAGCAAATACTCCCGAAGTTGAAATAATATATATATATATATATATATATATATATATATATATATATATATATATATATATATATATATATATAATATAATTGAAATAATATATATATATATATATATACATATAATATAATTGAAATAATATATAAATATATATATATATATAAATAAATATATATATATATATATATATATATATATATGAATTAAATCGGTCAATTTAGCTCTTCTGCATAGATCATCATATAACGATTAGATCACTGTCTGACTGACGTAAAGAACATTTAAAATTATAATGTTTAAATTCAACGTTATCTCACGCGGTTAATGGTAGCCGAATGGATACGGTATTTGCTAATCGAGCCAGAGATGTCTCGTGTCGCCGAGTTCAAATCATTCGACTGGTGTTAATCGTGACACCCTGCCCTGAACATTCCCGAAAGGATGAAACACTAGTGTCTGATCGATTTCGCAATGTTAGCTGCCGCAGATGATTTATTAATGGTTGTGAAGGCTTTGTGTAGCACTAATCAATTTTTGGTATTACTGCTAATTACACACTAATACAAAAATAGTAGTGATAATCATAATCGATGTCTCATTAAGTCCCTAAAGATGATTGATATCCCCTGAAAGTATCGCACCTGGAATTCCTAAAGGGTCACCCATTTTACTACTGACCAGGCTCAACTTTGCTTAAATTCGGTGATCTAACGGGAACTGATGTGTCAAGATGATTATGCCGTATTATAATGATAATAATAAAAAAACTCTGTAGCTTTATTAGCATAGCATTATCAATCAGAGTAAATGAGAAATAAAGGTAACACTGTTAAATTATAATACAACGTACAATATCTATCTATATATCCAGAAAAGTGAACGTGTCTGTGTGTGTGTCTGTGTGCGTGTCTGTGTACATTTTGCTACGCTATAACTCTGTCAATTTTCAGTCTACAGACTCGAAATTTGATATACCGGGTACTGAGATTTGGGAAAAACTTCGTAATCCGTTTTCGGACAGAAATTTGGCTATAAAGGGGTCACAGTTAAACGATTTAACCTTTGAGAACTCTACCACACTCATCCACCAATTTTTGGTCTAAATACTTGAAATTTTAGATATAGGTTCCTTGGACATGGATCTAACTTGAGCCCAAAACAATAAATGTTAAGGGGACAAACCTAAAAAAAATTGACTGCTTTTTTTTTGTTTTGCTCAACATACACCTCTAAACATCCGGGCAACGCCGGGTTGAAATGCTAGTATATCTATAAAAGTGAAAATGTCTGTCTTTCTTTCCGTCTATGTACACTTTCCTACGAAATATTTCTGTCAATTTTCGGTCTACAGACTCTAGATTTGACATAAGGGTTATTGAGATTTGGGAAAATCTTTTTGATCGGTTTTTGGCCAGAAATTTGGCTGTTAAAGGGTCAAAGTTCAACGATTTAGCATTTGAAAACTCTACCAAACTCCTCCTCCTTCGGTATAAACACTTGAAATTTTAGATATAGATTACTTGGACATGGATCTTACTTTATAATTTCATTTCCACCAAACCAATAAATGCTAAGGGGTTATAATTGGGGTCAAAGTTTTAAAAATTTTACCTCTGCGGTCTCTATCAAATAACTGAGCCGATTTTTAGTCTGAACATTTGAAATTTTACATAAAGTGTATTCTGACGCAGAGCAAGCTTTTTAATCGTTTATTTTTGTTGGCTTCCAAGCGGTCAAAGTTCAAAAGATTTGACCTTCGCAGTCTCTAGCAAACTATTAAGCCAATTTTGGGTCTAAACATTAAACAATTTACATAAAGGGTAATCAGACATGCAGCAAGTTTTTAAATCAGTTTTTGAGCGAGAATTTAGCCTTACAAAAGGTTAAAGTAGACAGAATTTACCTTTACAGACTCTACCAAACTACTCCGCCAATTTTGGGTCTGAACACTTGAAATTTCAGATGTAGGTTACTTAGACATGGGTCGAACATTTTCATTTTATTTCAGCCCTGCGTAAAATATCTTCTGAAAAATGCAATTTTGTAGTACCTGAAGGTTTAGCTTATGAATGTTTGTTCTGGATTCTGGATTAGGTTTTACGTGTGTCAATCAAAGTTCTATTCGGCAATGTAAGCATTTTACGAGTAAAAGTATAAATTAAAGATACAAAGAAATTACTTATACTATCAAACATCACAATATTGATAGCCATTTCTCATTCAAAACAAGAAAAAATTGTTAAACAACCTAAAAACACAATTTCTTCACATCGAGCGTTATTTATTTTGTTCCATAAACGTTTTGCGCATGCTCGTAAAAAACGAAACATTTTCCATGAATTCATTCAGTTGTTTTACTATTTCCTTGAGTTTCCTTTTTCTATTCTTTGATAATTTTGTTGGTAAACTTAGAAAGCCTGAACACGTTTTAGTTTTAGCTATAAAGATTATTTGCTGTGCTTGAAGAAAACAATGTTGATTAAATCCTTAAGCATGTGTAAGCGACTTCTATGCATGCAATTAACTCGCACTGCTGGCGGTGGAGTTTAACAATAACCATTATGTCTGAAAGCCCGAAAGCATTATTTAATTCTGTGTTGACGATTATTATTCATTCATATATACATTACGCATACATATATATATATATATATATATATATATATATATATATATATAAACACACACACACACACACACATATATATATATATATATATATATATATATATATATATATATATATACATATATACATTTCTTACAAGAGTCTTAGGGTGGCGATTTTTTCTTCTGTGTCTAATTCCTGTTTTCTGTTTACTAACTACTTGTCGGATTTAGTTTGAAAACATTGTTTTTTAATTTATTTATTTTTTATTAAAAAACTTTGTCTGTCCTATTCTTGGTTTGGTGAAATTTTCTGGATAAAGTCAAAATAAACAATAAAATAAAATATTTTACGTCATTAATTGCGAAATGCGCGTAAGACAAAATGTAAAAACATATGGACACTTGCTTCTAGAAAAAAGAGAGTAGAATATTTTCGTTAATTTGCTCAATAGAACGCATTCTCTCTCTCTCTCCCTCTCTCTCTCTCTCTCTCTCTCTCTCTCTATATATATATATATATATATAAGCAAAATTGTGTGTGTGTGTGTGGTGTATACATTTCCCTACAGAATAACTCCATCAATTTTCAGTCTACAAACGCGAAATTTGATATACACGGTATGGAGATTTGGGAAAATCTTTGTAATCCTTTCTCGGCCGGAAATTTGGCTGTTAAGAGGTCAAAGTTCAACGATTTGACCTTTGAGAACTCTACCAAACTTCTCCGACAATTTTTTGTCTAAACACTTGAAATTTTAGATATAGATTCTTTGAACATGGATCTTACTTAATAACTTGATTTGAGCCCAAAACAATAAATTTTAAGGGGTCATTATAGGGGCAAAATTAAATAAAAATTTAAGTCTGCGGTAGACACCTTCTGGTCTTAACATTTTAAATTTTACATAAATGGTATTCAGAGATAGGCCAAGCTTTTTAATCGGTTTGGGTCGAAAATTTGAGCTAACAATATATAAATGTATGTATATTTGCATGTTTGCCTAAAACTTTCGACAGAGGGGATATAATTTCATAAGATAAGTTTTTAAGCTCGACCCTGCAGACGACAAATACCGAAAAATTGGCTAAAAACACCCTCAACTGGGCACTTTGCTACACGCAAGGGTCGCTTTTTTCACCGATATTTTCGATTGCCTAGCCTTAATATAAACCTGTGTCACTTCTGGTTTGGCAGTGATCGTAACAGCAAAGACGTCACGTTCTTCCCCCGTTCTTTTAGTTCTTCGCGTTACGGGTTCGAGCCTGCCTTCCTATTACCTGTTACCACTTTCTTTTTTACTCAACATACACCTCCAAACACCCGGGCAACGCTGGGCACCCATGCTAATATATATATATATATTAGCGAGATAACATTATTTTACCAGTTTCAGAAACTTACCGGTAGTTTAGTATCAAAACCTTCGGAAACGTTGATAATGTTGGGTTACGCGTACTGTGAAATTTTCCTACTGTTCCGCACAATGTAAATAACTTGCCATCATAATTGCGTAATCCACGGTATTTGAGGTGTGTCAAATTATAAACAAGGCAGTGTTTCATCAATAAAATGCGTATTAAAGGTAGTTTGAGTTGTTCTGAAAAGAGTACTATTACAGAACAGCTAACAAAATGTAAAACTACCCTCGATATATCGAAAATGATAGGAAGATACCATCAAACTGTGATGAACTTTGTCAAGGACCTTACAAAGGGACGTAGGGGAGCTGATGAATGTAAATCTAGAGTTGTTTCACGCCGTTTTCCACTCCAAATTAAACATGACGTTGTTAAGAATTCTGGCTGGACAAGCCGTGAAGTCTTTAACCATGCTGGATTGAAGAATGTCTCAAAAAGTACGCGATGTCGCCTTCTGAAAAAAGTAGCAAGATCTGTTTAGTCTGTGATTTAGCCTCCATTAAAGCAACATCACATACAAAACCGATCGAAATAGAAAGAGGACAACATGAACACGGATTTTGCAAAGTTTTGTTCACAGATGAAGTGCGTGTGACTCTTGATGGCCCTGCTGGCTAGAGGAAGGGTTGGACCCAAGATGACATCTTCATAAGCGTTTAAAACGCCAACTGGGTTGTGGTTGGATAAGATCTGGGCTGGGATTATCGGAAGTACTTTAGTTGGCCCATGGAGAGTCCCATAAGGCGTAAAAATGACTTCAAATGCTTACATAGCTTTTCTGAAAGAAGCACTTTGAACCATGGATGAAGAAGCAAAGGTTGACGCACAGAAGGACCATTATTTTTATGCAGGATAATGCTCCCTCGCGTGCAGCAAACAAAAGCAAAGAATATTTGCAATAACTGGGGTTCTCCGGCTACAGAATTCACCAAATTTGAACCAAATTGAGGACCTTTAGAATATCATGAAGCGACGCCTCTATGCAAGTGGACGCCAATTTAAGTGCAAAGATGAGTTTTGGGATGCTCTCCGAGGTATCGCAGGAATAACTGTCGAAGAAATCGTAATTTTGACTAATTCTGTGGACCAACGTCTTTTTCAAGGCATTCATAAAAAAGGATCGCATATCCCCTACTAATTATATCAACGTAGAAATTGCTATGTAGTTATTATGTTCTAAGCATTTTCCTAGTACATTTAATGTTTGAAAATTATTTCAATAAACAAATTATGGGTATATTGTGTTTTTCTCAACCTCGTTAATAACTTGACACACTGAAATTAACATATAGTCATATCTTCTGCCATAGTTTCGCTAATACTGCTTTAAATACTTTCATTTTCTGACTGGAGTAGTTGAATAGTATTGTAAGCACTTACTCAAAGTTTCATGGATTTTTATTAACTTGTTCCTTTAATATTAAAAAAAAAGATGTAACCTCGTTAACAGTTTGATACGCAGTGTATATATATATATATATACATATATATATATATATATATATATATATATATATATATATATCAATAAAAAGTAAGAGAAAGACAGAAAGTAAATAACTAGGAGAGGGATAGAGTTATCGATAACATAGATATTCAAGGACAGGAATTAGGAATTTCAACGATAGTGCGGTATATATATATATATATATATATATATATATATATATATATATATATATATACACACACAACAGCGCACAAACCAACACACACGCAACCCCCCGCCACATATATATATATATATATATATATATATATATATATATATATATATATATATATATATATATATGATTTAGATTCTAAGAAAACAGTTCAAACGTATAGGCTTAAGCTGTTTCAAAAAGAAACCCAAGTACTTTTGCTTATGTATTTCTTTTCAAAAATCAAGACATAATTCCACTTTATCGAATGCCTTAAATCATTATTCCAATTTTGATGTTTAAAAATATTTAAAGCTTTAGGATAGAGCGAAAATGTTTAGAGAATTTCAGACAATTTTGCTATTTTGTTTTCTAATAACTATTGATGGAATTTGCGTATAATCAGGAATATTCGAGTTTTTAAAGGTGCTTTATTATTTCCCATGAAATCATTTCTAAACTACCACAAAAAACCTTATATTTTAAAGAAATATTTAGTAATTTGTCTCTAATATTCACTCGATTCAAGGTTCAATTCAACACAAATATGATATTGGTGTATGACAATAAATTTAACGTTGAATCAAAACTTTCGCATAAAAACTAATTTGAAGATAGCAACAGGTGTAATCTATCTAAAGTCTAAACATCAGTAAGCTAAGCTAAATGAAGGTGTCAGTCGCCGTGTTTATCGATGCGCAAGGTACTTTTGCATCGTCCGTAATTGTCTGTTTGTGTGTGTGTGTGTGTACATTTTCCTACTAACTAACTCTGTCGATTTTCAGTCTACACACTCGTGATTTGACATAAGGGGTATTGAGATTTGGGAAAACCTTTTTAATCGATTTTCCGCCAGAAATTTGGTTGTCAAAGGGGTCAAAGTTTAACTATTTTACCTTTGAAAACTCTACAAAACTCCTCCGACTATTCTGGGTGTTAACACTTGAAATTTGGGATATAGATTACTTGGTCATGGCTCAAACTGCTTAATTGGATTTGAGCTCAAAACAATAAATGTTAAGGGGTTATAATTGGGGTCAAAATTAAAATAAATTTGACCTCTGCGGTCTCTACCAAATTACTCAGCCAGTTTTTGGTCTAAACATTTAGCATTTCACATAAAAGGTCTTCAGACATCAGCAATCTTTTAAATCAGTTTTTGGGCGAAATTTGTTTGCCAAGAAATTAAAGTGGAAATAGTTGGCCTTTGAAGATTCTACCAAACCCCTCCGCATATTTTAGGTCTAAAAACTTGATATTTTAGGTTTAGGTTACTTGGACATGCCTCGAATATTTTGATTTGGTTTGAGTCCACAACAATAAATGTAAAGTTAAAAAATTGACAACTGCGGTCTCTACCAACTTTTCTCTGTGGTAGTAAAGGAAGCCTAGTATATAGAAAGGCATTACTGTACATATGCAATTTTTTTATATGCAGACATATCCACATAAAGTTATGAACAGTACATATTGCGCGAGCAAAGCTGGGCGGAACTGCTAGTATATAAATATAAAATTGAAATTGTCCGTGTGTGTCTGTGTGTGTGTACTGCTCACGTCACCAACATTACTCTGTCTATAGACTCGAGATTTGTACATAAGGGGTATTGAGATTTGGAAAAATCTTTTGAATTGGTTTTCGGCTAGAAATTTGGCTGTCAAGGGTTCAAAGTTCTACAATTTGACCTTTGAAAACTCTACCAAACTCCTCCGCCAACTTTGGGTTTAAACACTTGAAATTTTAGATGATACTTATTCGGACATGAATCAAACTTTTGAATTTAATATGAGCCGAAAACATTAAATGTAAAGGGGTCAAAATTGAGGTCAAAGTTAAAATAAAATTGACTGCTGTCGCTTTCTACCAAATTACTCAGCCAATTTTTAGTCTACACATTTGCAATTTCACATAAAATGTATTTAGACATAGGGCAAGATTTTTCATCCGTTGTCGGCCGAAAATTTGGCTGCCAAGTGGTCAAAGTTCAAAATGTTTAATCTTTGCGGTCTCTAGCCAATTTTGGGTCTAAACATTTGAAATTTTACTTAAAGGGTATTCAAACATGCAGCCAGCTTTTTATTAGTGCTTTTTTGGGCGAGAATTTTGTTGCCAAGAGGTCAAAGTTGAAAGAGTTGATCCTATCAGACTCTACTAAACTCCTCCGCCAATTTTGGATTGCACACTTGACATTTTAGATGTAGGTTACCTCGACATGAGTCAAACATTTTAATATATATTCATATGCACATAAAGTTGTGAACCGTACATAAGGCCCATGTAAAGCCGGGCTGAAATGCTAGTATATATATATATATATATATATATATATATATATATATATATATATATATATATATATATAAAGTATAAAGCTCAAGGACTGTGTGTTTCTGTCTGTACGCTAATGAGTTCCCATATGGTTTAAAATAATACTAATTGTACCACAATCATAGAAGAAGTATACAGAGGCAAAATGGTTATAAAAAGTCACCCTCTCCACCAACAGGGGCGGGGCCTCAGTGGGGAAACCTTTTTACGTTCAAACTGTTTCTACGTAGAACTTCGAAATTTGGCAGGATAAACCACCATAAAAAATGAAGGTTTGATGTGTGACACAGCTCACTCCATCCAACGAAAGTGGGGCTCCATGTGGTTATTTATAACTGGCAATTCGGTGCATGTTAACACTGTTTGATTTGCATTCGTAGAGCTAGAAAACATGGAAGGAAACACCAGCATGAGGTGGACTGGAGGTTCTGACGGGTTACACTGTTCACTTCATCAACATTTCTTGAATATTTTTGTTTAACCGAGTAAACGACGGGTACTTTTGCCAGTATATATATATATATATATATATATATATATATATATATATATATTTAATGGAAATGGTAATTAATAAAAACTGAATAAAGTGCTCAATACTGTTGTAGAGCAAATATGCGTTTTATTTTTTATCACCGTATCTTTCTGTTAAGTTACATTATTATTTCAGCTACCCGACCGTTTTTTTGGCCGTCTGTAGCTTCCCTTTTTTATTCACTTGCCTCTCCCCTTAACGGCGATGAAAAATGTAATGTTTCAACATATGGCGAATCAACTGAATTAAATTGCATAATTACGGTTTACAAAAACTCCCAAGATTATGTTATTCCTGGTTTTAAATGTTATAACTATTAGCAACTCTTATATTTTCCGCGAGAAAAATTGTTTAATATATTTTTCTGGCGGTCCCTGGAATATATCGGAGAATTTTACTGTTACTTTTGATTCAATTTAGGCTATCATATTTCAAACAGAACCCAAAGATATCTGTAAGAGAAGCTATCTAAATAATTCTGAAACCGTTAATCTTTTTTATGCTCACTACGTAGTACTTAAAACAAAATAACACCGGTGGGTTTTCCGACGAATCTACTTAGTTCTAATTGAATCAAGTATCATTTTCTTCTATCTCCTGCCTATGAAACACGTTTCTAAGACTTCCAAAATGTGAAATAGAATATTATGTCTTAGGAAACTTTAAGATATGAGAACTTTTAATACTCAATTTAATACTATGATATGAGAGTTAACTTTAAGTAACCGGTTGGGTTGCCAAAAATATTTATTTAAAAATTCATAATGACTAGTTCATGAAAAATAAATATAAAAACATTCCTTAAATATTACATGTTTGCAGAACTCGGATTCTTTTTTAGAATATGTATTCCAACTTCGTAATGACCCGTTCATTAGTGTATGAACGTATTATGCAAATAGGTACGAAGTGTTCATAGGTAAAATGCGACGAATTCCTTTTCCAAAATATTAAAATTTTAGTACTTTTACAAAGCTATATATTTTAATCACCGTAAAACATTTCAAATAAATTTAAGCAATATATTTGCTTATTATATTTAATTTTTAATTTAAAGAATTTATAGTTGATATATTTGTCTTTTTAAGATATGGTGTTCCAGGTTTAAGTAATTGGATTTCTCGCGTTTTGCATTCGATCTCTTACATGACTAACTTTACAACCATACTAGCAATCCGTCCGCGTTGTCCGGTCATGAGATATGCTCAAATATGATAATTTAATTTGTGCAGATTTCGTGTTTATTATTATAGACACAATCCTCTAACGATTATTATATTTTATTTAATATATTATAGTGACATCAAAACTTTCGAAGTTAGCTTCTACTTTTAGTTTCTTGAATATTTTTTTTTGATATTTTCACATATTGTCGTTTTCAATCCTCCAAGTGTGCGAGGTTTCCCAGCATGGACACTTGATTTCAAAATCTCCACTGCTAAAAATCGTACATAGAAAGTTCGGGTGACCTTGGAGGCCACAGGTAATCTCCAAAGGGTGAAATGATTAGGGAATACAGCTCGAACAGCAGTCATGGACCGTCTCGCTATATTAACTAAACGGCATAGTAACCAGGTTTAAATATACCATCCTGACTTCCTATATCTTACTTAAAGATGACAAGGATCGTTCTAAAAAGATCCGTTTCCCGTAAATCATACAATATATATATATATATATATATATATATATATATATATATATATATATATATATATATATATATATAAAGTGTGTGTGTTTGATTAATATGCTATTAGATAGAATCGATACCAACACATACAGCTCTTCACCGCCATAACTTAATCTCTGAGTCACGTCCATGCGCATCCATATATATATAAATTCACCTGTTATCACTTTGTTAACAGATGGAATTGCCCAATCGTGGAAGACAAGATTCCAGCAAGGGCGCACATCCCACTATGCCTTATTTGGGATTAAAATTGAATAAAAAAGTATATATATATATATATATATATATATATATATATATATATATATATATATATATATATATATATATATAGTTACAAAAGGAGATAGACAAGAAAATTCCAGGTTTAAGTGGGCGACTTTTCAGGGATGACGCACCTTTCGTAGTCAATTCTAGCGATCGTATTACGGAAACGCCAAGAAAAAATATCAGAAGTTTTTTTTAAGGAATTTGGATTAGAGATAACAATGGGCAGCAATTAGATAACTTTCTAGACGTTACGCTCAACTTAAACAATAACACATACGAACCTTATCACACACCTAACCAGAAAACATTCTACATAGATTACTGATCGAACCATCCGAAATGCATGAAGAAAGCGCTGATTCCCAACATTTTTAAAAGAGTTTCAGAACTTTCTAAGAATGAGAGTCTTCTTGAAAAAAAAAGAATACTATAATGATGCCCTTAGGAGATCGGGATACAACGGAAAAATTGAATATAATAGTACCAATAATAGTAACTACAAACCTAGCTGCGTAATCACGTATAACATGGCAATGAGAGCAAGAATAAAACCAAAGATCAATAAGGGAAATGTTGAAAATGATCCAAAGAATAGGAACGGTGGGGGAAATAATAACAGCAGAAAAGGTAAGAATGACGGTGGTACCATTAATAAGAGAAATAGACGCAAGAGACAGGTTTGGTTCAATCCACTATTCAGCGAGTATATCAAAAATAATATACCTTGGGAATTCTATAGAATAATAGACCAAAACTTCCCCCGGATAATAAATTAAGAAAAATGATAAATAGAAATTCTGTAAAATTATCTTTCTCAACGTCCAGAAACTTAACTAACACTATAATCAGCTCCAACAATAGAAAATTCAGCAAAATAAGGAACAATAACGAACTAGAATCAAACGAAAGTATCATAAACAAAAAATGTAATTGCAGAATACCTAGGAGTTATCCGTTAGGTGGGAAATGTCTAACCTCGGAAATACTGTATGAATGCGAGATAAAAACCGACAACACTAAGAAGATATGTCTGGGATTCACGGGGGCAGTGTTTAAGGACATATATAGAAACCACGTAGTATCCTTTAAACAGGAACCTGAGATAGAAGCTAATAGGGATGGCGTAAACGATAGCAGGGGTGGGTGGGTACAAGAATCCGCATTAAAATAAAAACAAAAAGAGGAATACAACTGCATTAGGTGATTGGGATAGGAAACTTAACAGAAATAATGAACATTTTGAAATAAAATGGTTAGTAGTGGACAGGGGGAGGAAGTACAGCCTCGGGAAATTAAAAAGGTGCAATCTATGTTTATAGTGAATTCCAAAGAGGAAATTTTGAATAATAGACTTGATGCCATACAGGGATGTGTTCACGGGAATAGATTTCTGCTATCACGCCTTAAATGTTACTGAGGTATAACTTTTTGCAACAATAAGAACCATAGGATGCTAGGATTAAATTTTAATGCAGAATTAAATAGCTAGGAATGTTATAATCTAAATGAAAGATCCAAATCTAGCACGCGAATATAGTTTCTATTATTCTAAACCGGGTAAGAAATATAAATAAAGTATAAGGCTCATTTAAGAATGGATTGTTTTCCATAACGATGAACATTTTTGTATTCAGTTGTAGCAGTATTGATGGTGAAATAAGTGATACCCTCCTCAAATCAATAAATCAACTAACAATAATCTAGTTATTATTAAAAATTAAATCAGCAATTTGGGGGCTGAAAATTAATTTAATTGATTTTGTCATCTGGCATCTTAAGTTGAGAGAATCCATGCTTATTTACTTATATACTTACTTTATTCCTTTTTCTAAATGCAGGAGTAGACATCTTCTCATCGGAGTGAAACACATTTGTAGCTATTCGGTAGTTTTGCTGTCAGAATAATAATTAGATAATACAACACACGAATTATTATTAATAACATATGTGGGTTAACCCTAGGGTAAAAACCACTTTTTTAAGATTAAAAACATAATTTATATCCTTGATTTGTTTAATAAGCCATCGTAACACGTTCTGGATCTGTCTGATTAAATTAATTATTAAATCATAGACGCGTTCTATTTAATCAATAGACCGAAACATCAAATGGCCTGAATTATCTCCCTTTATCTGTCATAGGAAATATAATCGACCGCGTTTCCAACAGAATTAACCAGTAGAAATTAACAACATAATTGGATTATCTCCCTTCATAATTGTATTTAGTAATGATATGAAAACATTCAAGTAGAATGACAATGAATTTTTAAGCATTAAATAATAATAAATAGATTAGAATACCTTACTCGAAATGTTGTACAAGGATTTATATATATATATATATATATATATATATACAGCCTTTTATTTATGCTCATATTAAATTAAACTTTAAACCTAAAATGGTCTTAAATCTAAGTACTTAAATAACGATAATATGTACACATTACTTGCCAATAATACTAAACTAAAATTAACCGTAACGTTATTGCAAGGTTGTTACCGCCATACTATAAATATAGAAATAAAAATAAAAAAAATATTTTTATAAAAAAAATTATTATTGAGAAAACAAGAAACAGCGAAATCTAATTTAGGAACTCAACGAATGGGATATATTAACATCTTTTTAATTGGCTTAAGGTTTCCTGTGGAAATTTCTCATGACTGTTCTTAAATAAGGATACGAAAATTAGGCGATATATTAATATTTAAATGGGCTACCGCAAAAGTAAATGTTTCTCACGTTTTCCCCGTTAAGGGAATTTTTCCTTTTTCTTCCCTTTTTTTCTTTCTCTTCAAAAATGCTCTATTTTCAAAAGTGTTTTTATTCATAAAGTCTGAAGAAATGCTGGTTTTTGAAAATTTTCGAACGATATATCGTTTAAAATTGTCTACTGGGCATGGAAACAATTGTAACGTAAAATGAAATACACTTTTTGTTGCCATCAACACCTTTTTGAAGTCTTGATTTTGCTTTCACAGTATATATATATATATATATATATATATATATATATATATATATATATATGAAAAATAATAATTTAAATATTCAAGCTATAATAATTTAAAAATTTAATTTACAGACACCAGTGTTTCATCCTTTCGGGAATCATCAGTGCAGGGTGTCACGATGAGAGCCTTCCGTGAGATTCGAACCCGGCGATAAGGCCATCTCTTACTTCATTAGCCAGGAACAAAACACAAACTAACGTTAACCATGAGAATTACAGTTGCAATTTAAACATTTTTATTAAACGTCTGGACCTCCACCCATAGTGCTCTAATATTATAACATCATGATCTGCACATGGAAGCTTAAGTGACGACTTACATTTAAACTTAAAGTGCTCACTAATAAGAACCAAGTTCTTAAAGGAGCTGACATAATTATTATTATATTAATTTAAATACATATGGACACTAGTGTTTCATGCTTTCGGGAATCATCACTGCAAGAAGTAAAGATTACCACCTGTCGGGAGATTCGAACCCGGACATATATATATATATATATATATATATATATATATATATATATATATATATATATGTATACGTATGCATGTATGTATATATGTGTATATATACGTATGAATGTATGTATATATGTGTATATATTTGTGTATATATATGTGCATATATTTGTGTATATATATGTGTATATATATGTGTATATATATACATGTGTTTGATGCGTTTAGCATATAATACTTGCTTTTTTAGGACTGCTGCGCAATGAATGGATGGTGAGCATATTTACATTTTCCTTTTTTTAGCAAATGATGATGCATTAACTTTATAGAAATGGATGTTGCGGAAAGCGCATCCACTTAGTAAAAATATTTATTTCGATATTTTTTCCCTTTGATATCTGTCTATTATTACTGCTAGATATCTATGTGGATATATGTATGCAACCATATGAATCTCTCTCAATCATTATCTATGTAACTTACTATAAACACGTTCGTGTATACAGACACAGACACGGACAAATAAACAGAGATTCACACTCACATATATATATACTTATATATTCATATAATTATATATACATGTATATATATGCATATATATATATACATGTACATTCATGTACATATATATATATATATGCATATATATATATATATAAATGAAACGTAGCTTTATTTACTCTATTCATATTAATAATCATATATTTTATTGATGGGAATTAAAAATTTTGATGTTGGCAGTCAGTTTAAAAAATATGTTTGTGGATCCTGGTTTAAAATTCTTTTTATTAATGATTGCCCACATACATATTGCATTGGCCTTCGTTTACGTCTTTCATTATTGCATTGGCCTTCACTCATGGAAATATGTCTTTCATCTTACATCTTATTCGATTCATTAAATCGAAAAGCAAATATCATTTTTTTGTATTTTCTATGTTTCGTATATCAATCTATGTAAGAGAAAGACACACTAAGTGCAGCGTCTCTATACTTGACGCATTTCTTTCTAAGCTGCTCGTACAGATTTTGCCCGGAACAAAAAGTCAACCACCGGGTTTCGTTTATAATCTGAGGTAAGACACTGTTCAGCCAATCACAATGTGCAGCAACGAGCAGACGATTTTCGGATAAATATTGGAAGACAAATAAATAAAATAAAACTAGATATTACGGGGAAAAACATTGAGACTAACAGCACAATGAATTTATCAATGTTAGATCAACAACTGCAGACGCCCGAAGAAGTACTTTTTTTGTCAAAATAAGAAATTAATCAGATCCCAATAGGAATTTCATTACACATAGCGTTAGATGTATCATTGTAAACATGGGTTCCGCAAGCGACGGGTGTGGCTGAAGTTGTAGAAACCTTTTCTTACAATTTCCTTGAAAAAAAGTTGTAATAATTCTTAGATATTGTAAGTGTTCCATAAACTTCAGCTGGGTGTTGGCAATGACAATGGTCGGGAGTCGTTGTCTTATTTTTGGTGCAGCTTGAAAAACTCCTAAGTTTTAGTAAGGCTTCTATGAACAGGTTTAGCATCAATTTCTGATTTAATTCAGCATTCGCAACTCCTGTCGCAAGCAAATAAAACTTACTGGATGAGGTCTAGAAGGCTCTTGATTTTGGCATTTAGTCGACGCAAGTCAAGAAAGAAGCCATCTAAACAGTAGTGAATGTAGCCTCTTCGCTCCAGGTATTTCACAGCGACAGGTGATGAAGAGTATTAGTGTTATTACACAGCTTTACTTCATTCCATTGCTGATATCAAAAGTCTTAGACTCCTCCGTTTTGGAAAACCTGGAGTGTTATTCCATCATTGAATTAAATTTTATCGAGATCCAATACGCATAAGCACAATCCAAAACGTCTCCCCCCTCACTGTGTTAAAAGCTTAGTAAAATCGATGAAGATAGTGTACAGATGCATATTTTGTTCTATACACTTCTCTTACAGATATATCATCGCAAAATTATATCGATAGTGCTTCAAAAACCTATACTGTTCCATAAGGAAGTTCTTTTCAGCGATAGTAATGAATCGATTGAGAGTGTCTCCGAGGAAGTTTCCCAGCGATAAAAAAAGTGATATACCTTTGCAGTTTCTGCATTCATTTTTGCTAGACTTGTTTTTTATACAGGGAGAAGGTCGAGGCAACTCGAAAATTATCTGGCATCTCCCCCCCCCAGATATTTTACAGTGGATTAAGGACTTCTGATGCGTTTGGGCTTATAACATTTCGTTATTTTCAGTGATTTGCATAAGTTTGTTTAGATGATTGTCTTCTTAATTTCTTCCATTGTTAATGACACAGCAATATATCTTGAATTGGTTGTTGAGGGATCGAATATCCGAGTTTACTGAAGATGCCTGAATCGAATTTTACGATTTTTTTTCGATTAATCCAAAGAAAATATCTGAAGTCGCATTGAATTCTCTCACTTGAATTTTGGCAATATATTAAACAATATAACTGCTCTCAGTCTCCTCATGGCTTCTTAATATAGTTTAATTTTCTTAATTAAAAAAAAACAAAACTACTTGATCAATTTATGTGATTTTTGGAATATGACATATTTGTTACTTGACAAGTAGGTATATCATAAATATTTTTCTGTATTTTTGTTTTTTAATCAAGCGTAATTCTAAACAAGCACATGATTATTGTTTTACTCATAACTAGGGCTTGGGCAACAGCATATTCTTTTCATTGTTTTGACTCGCGAATGTGTATCCGTTGATATCTTATATACTTTTATATAGAGTGATGTGGTTCTTGGTTGATTAACTATGTTTAATTGTGTCGAATATATAATGGAGGGTTAAAACGGTGATAAGAATATTCTGTTGTCATAGCCCTACTAATAACATATTATACTGAAAAATCTAGATATGACCAGTGTTGCAAAGAGGGGGCAGAAAAGGTCTTCCACCAGCACATTTTTCTTCTCAAGGGCCATGCAGATATGCTGAAAATATGAAACCAACATTTTAGTAATTCAACAATTTTTATAAATTTAAACACCTATTAAGATACAAAATTCCCAAGGTGTTTCCATTATTTTGCCCAACACGTGTATTTGTAAACAGCATTTTTAGTCACAGTTTACATATGTTTATATTGTTTATACTATTTTCGCTTTGTGTTAAAATGTACTTATCATTAGATTTTTTTTAAATATTTGTACCATGTAATTACTTTTTAATGTATACATTCTATGGTGTATGAAGCGATGCGAAACCTCAAAATAATCTCGCTGTTTCTTCCTTTATATGCATACACACACATACATATATGTACATAAATATTTATATATATATATGCATGTATATACACATATATATGCATCTAGAGAGTTAGGGAGAATACCGATATTAAACAAAACATAATCATTAATGACTTCCCAAAACACATCGTCGAAAAACAATTAAAAACCTCTATGCTGGCATAGCAAAACACACAATAATAATAATAATAATAATAATAATAATAATAATAATAATAATAATAATAATAATAATAATAATAATAATAATAATAATAATAAAATAATAATAAAAATAATAATAATGATAATAAAATAATAATAATAATAATAATAATAATAATAATAATTTATTCTTTTTGTAACCAGATGCACGTTAATTATGTAATTGCTTGTATATAAACATATCCCCCCTATAGGAAAAAAACACAACTAACCTGCTAATTGTCATTTATGATAAAAATCCCAAACGATTAAATTACTAATACGTAATAACTCGGCGTCCGATTACAATTTAGTAAAACTAATAATGACGCATATGTCTACAAATACACATATTAGCATGACCATGTCACCAGCCTTCTAATAGTTCCATTTACTGACATCTACTAACATATGATAACCTTAATATGATTTCAGAAATATATGAATATAACTGCTATTCTCGATGTTTCAAACTGCAAGCTGCCCCTACTCAATATCAAAACCTCAATAATACGATAAAAAAAATGATAAGAACCCACCAGCAATCAAGTTCGATATGAGTACAATTAAAGACTTTGGAAACAGTTTTAATCGACGTTTTCTATAAATTAACCGACGTTTAATTTTGTAAATCATAATGTATCTGTCGAAGAGTCGAAAACGCTTGCAGATATGTCGATTTAATCACTGTGGAGCTAACTCAGGATAATGGACCAGGAATAAACAGACAAGAATTGACAATGTTATTTAATCAAACATGCAATAAAGAAAATTTTTACCTATATATTTATATATATATATATATGTATATGTATATATACATATATACACACATATATATACATAACTACTTAATTTACTCACATAAAATTAATATACGAAAGTATAGATTTATGCGAAAACTTTAAGTAAATAAATTAAATATACATGAATATACATAAACGATCACACATATATGTATGTATATATATATGTGCATATATGTATGTACACATATATATTTATATATAAACTAACAATTAAAAAAATTAAAAAAAAACAAAAAAATAAAAACACTAACCTAGTTTTAAAACAGATCCTTTGTCCAATAAAATGCATGCCCATTGGCTGATAGGAAGGGGCGCGGTGGATACTAGAAAGCTGATTGGCTAACTAAAATCTCAATAGGAGAGGAGCATATAAAAACGATAAACAACCACAGAATTTGCGCATAAGCCTGAGGAGTCCTAGAGTGGATGGAACGCCGAATATTCAGTGTAGCTTAATCGCCATATATATTTTATAAATTACTATATATATATATATATACATATATATATAATACGCATTAGATACGTTGGAAGTCAAAACAACGCATTATTACAAATAAACAGATATTTAATTTTGTTTGAAATTTATAAATATATTGCGAAGTTATACTTAATCCTCGGTATTCCTTTCTTTCTATCTTTTCGTTTGTCAGGTTTTTTTTTTTAGCAGAGAATCAGTAAGTCCGTTTGTTGTTTTTAACGGTAGTGTTTTCAAATGTCGGAATGGTGCGTTGGTCACGCAGTATTCACGTTAGGGGTATTTATTTATGAATTTCAAACAAAAATAAATATCCGTTTATTTGTAATAATGCGTTGTTTTGGCTTCAAACGTAGCTAATACGTATTTTATTTTATTCAAACTCAATCAACGCTTCTATCAAGGAACACAAACCCCTAATATATATATATAAAAATACTTTTCATAAAATCTTGGAAAAGATACCTAGACGACTGCTTATCCTCTGGAGAACCACATGGGGGGATAGCAGAGAACTCCGTACTTTGCTACAAAATCTACACCCAAAAATAAACTTCACACTAGAACAAAGCCTCACAGAACTACCTTTTCTAGACATTCTAGTAACAATCAAAAACAACAACATAATCACAGACATCTACCACAAACCCACAGACACTCAACAATACCTCCACTTCAAAAGCCACCATCCTAAAAACTGCCTAAAATCAATACCCTACTCCCTAGCACGTAGAGTCTGCACCATAGTAACAGACAGACACCTCCGTTCGACTAGACTGAATGAACTACAAATAACACTGCGGAAAAGAGGATATCCACTACCACTAAAACAGAAAGGTATTTAACTGGCTGAAAAATTCCAATAGACCAACTAAGAATCCCAAAAGAACACAGCAAAGACCAAATTCTAGCATACGTCTCTACACACAACATAAACAACCCAGAACTATTTACACAGATAACAAAAAACCTTATCCTCCTCAATTAGAACGACAAACTAAACAACATACTTAAAACAACAAAAACAATAAAAAGCAAACGCCAACCTAAACACTTAAAACACATCCTAACTTCCTCAAAACTCGTTTCACACACTACAAAAGGGGTTACAAAATACAATAAACAGCGATGTGGATTATGTGACATAATAGAAGGAAACACATACACATTCAAAAACCCAGCACAAACGTTCAAAATAAAAAAGGATCTAAATTGCACCTCCAGAAATGTAGTATATGCACTAAGATGCACAGCATGCAACAAATCCTACATAGGCGTCACCAAAAATTTCAGCAATAAAGTGGCCTTACATAAGAGCAACATCAAAATTACAGATAACAGACACCTCTATGTTTCAAAACACGTACAGCTTCAAAATTATGCCAATCTTCCAAACAGACAATTATTTTTATTTACTCACACAGGAAAAAAACTTCATCACAAGATTCACTCCTAAACTAAACATAGCCTTATATCAACACTCAAAAACATGAAATGCAAGGCACACTCGCATGCACATCCATATACATATACACACCCACGCATAAATCAGAACCGACACATTAAAACATACACGCGCGCGCATACAACCACACAGAGACATAGCACCCCTATCTCTAATACACACACTGAACAATACCAATCCTTCTTAACCTCGAAACCAACAACACTGGGAAACACCTAGAACCATAGTGTAATATATGTTCTAACACCTCGCTCCACCTTCAGTCAGTGGAGGAGAAATCTCTCATGACTGAGCTAACTATCATCCCTTCTATCATCCCCCTCTCTTACCTATACCCCTCCAATTGGCCCCTCCCCTCTGGGGAACGAGATCTTCCCCACACTAGGAACTGATCATTAAAAAATCCCCTATACAGTTTTTTAAATACACCCCTCTATCTAAACAGAAATAATATAAAGAATACCCGAACAGTCTAAGACTGAAACGAAAAATCACAATACTAAAATCTAAGAATCCAAAAAATAAATATCAGAATAGAATAAATGCACCCCTATCCTTATTTCAGAAGAGCTGGTCCTCCTCCTCCTCACACATACACATTAGTAACGACCTTGGATCATAGTCACCTTCCTAGGGAAGCAAATAACTTCATAATACTATAAAACAGTACACACATTTTCAAACCAATAAAAGAAAACACACACACACACGCACATCCTACCATAAAGGAAAGGAAAAAACACAAGCAGAAAGAGAGAGTGAAAGAGAGGAACACAACACAGGAGTGATTATAGTCCAATAAAAGAGTAATAAAAATTGAACATTCCAATGAATAGTAGACACTTACACGTTTCCACCTCTTGGAAACACTTCAAATGAACTACAAAAATGCTATTTTTACATCTCTAACACATTTTTAAAATAATTACTGAAGAGGACGCTTCACAGAACGTCTGAAACGCGTTAACAACGATTTCAATGATTTGAAAACCTTATTACAATGATCTAAACATAATTCTCAATGAAAAACCAAGACACGGAATAACAAAATAATGTTAAAAAATACACATTGTTGGTGACTACCCCCTTATTTAAATATATATATATATATATGTATATATATATATATATATATATATATATAGAGAGAGAGAAGCATTCATATATAGATAGAGAGATAGAAAATAAGAATATACGAAAATTCGATTTACCACAACTTCTCGTAATTCAATAGTTTTATCTTGACAGAAACCATCAGTATCAATAAATGTCTGATCGAATTCCACTAAACACACATACACGCATAACCTGCTCCACTATATTCAATAAATGATTCAAATAATTGCCAAAGATCAGGTCCAGATTACCAATATATAAAATAAGTGGTCTCAGCAATGACAAAAATTGCAGATTCTGCCACACAGAAGTAGAGCCTCTGAACCACCTTACTAATGTTCTGTTAAGGTACAATATACAATGTGACGCAATGCAGTGTGTAAAGATATCCAGTGGACAATATCGCATGCAACAGCAAGCCCTGGGAATATATATCAGAAAGAACAGTTGGAAATAAGTTATACACCATTCACTGTTACTATGAAATACCTATACCTACGTACCTAGAAAACGGAGCTACAAAACCTAATATATGGAACAATAAGGAGAAAGATGCGACCGTAGTAGACGTTAGTACTCCCTAATTATGGTGGGTTATACAGAGCTGAGAGGGAAACGGTGAGGAACTACCAAATCTTTATGCCAGACATGAAAAGAAACTGGTATATTAGGAAAACATCTATCAATTCCAGTAATTAAAGGAGCACACACACTTACGATAAAGACCTTTAAGAGCTACCTTGTAATTATACCTGATGAACCAAGTGCAAGACAGACTCAAACAATTGCCGTCAAAATCTTAAAAAGGTTTCTCTATTGAATAAGCCAGAATGTTTGGCATTCGAAAGGGTGTATATCTATCTATCTATCTATCTATATATATATATATATACATACACATATATACATATATACATATATATGCACACACACACACACACACACACACACATATATATATATATATATATATATATATATATATATATATATATATATATATACATATACCCACACGGCATAATCGCGTTGGCACACCGGTTCTCGTCAGATCATTGAAGTTAAGCAACGTCGAATCTGGTTAGTTTCAGATCGGTGACCATTTGGGAATTCTAAGCACTGTATGAGCTCTCCGCTTATCTCGGCATTTGTTTCCAGTCGTCCTGTACACAGTTTACTGGCCACTGGTATTAAGCAATGTCGACTAAATTGAGATGTGGTTGGAGAATGCGCACCTCCTATCACAAAAATTTAACTCGCAGGCACTCCTTCGTTGGTATCCATAGCCTTTCAAAGACTGAAGGACCACTTTTTATATACATACATATGCATATATAAGTAAATATACATATACACACATATCACAACACACACGCATATATATAACGATAATATAATAAACAATTACAGTAATTATCTCCCCTCTTTCTAATCTATACCTTTTTTCGGTGTCTCCTATATATCAGTTATTTTGTCTCCTTTTTCCACCACTATTTTGATTTGTCATGTTTATTTAATTATATTTAAATCGGATGGTTCTGCAAGTTTGCAAAAGTTTTTTGAAACTGCCTAAAATCTGAAAATGCGGGAAAAGAAGAAAACTTTGTAACGTCGAAATCTTATCCATTATTCGTTTGTCGAACACAACATTCTTCACAATATATGAGAAAGAATAAATGCAGTCTCGTCTTGAATGAAGTTCCTGTTTCTTCATCCGCAATGGAGGTCGACCTCGATTATTTAGCGGAGCAACTTCGATTTTAACAAGTCTTACTAAAAGCATTAGTAGAGAATAAAAAGCGATAATGAGAATTATCGTTTTTCAATATCTTTCAACACTGCTACAGTTAATTATATATACTTGTTCATCTCATTTGCTGGTGAATGCTTATTTTCTTTTTCTTTTGTAAAACTCTGTGTCGATGGCATCTTTTTTCTTTATCTAAATATAGCAACATTCTCAGCTTTCGGTTCCAAGTTACAAGGAAATCGATCGAAGGATCGTTAATGCAAAAGCAGGTCAAATGTTTTTTATACACTTATTTTCTATATTAGTCTCTGTCATATATGAAATAATATGTATACTTCTAGCTTTATAAAGTTAGGAAAGTCGACATGTTTATATATGTATACTAGCGTTGGGGGCGCCCGGCCTTGTCCGATCGTAAAATACGCTTAAATATGATATTTTAATTGGTCCAGATTTCCTATATATTATTATAGAGACGATATTTCAAAAAGTGTTCGGGTGGCATCAGCTAGAATCGAAACCAATAGCAAAGCTGTAGCATTAAAAGCTGGTGACGTTACCACTGTACCAACATATCACGCGTATGAACTGATTAAAAATTAAAACTAAACTAACATGAATGGATAAAATATATAACGATTTTTTTCAAATTTGACCCATTTTTTACGCCTTAAACCCTATTCTAACTGGATAAAAACCTATTAAAAACGGTCCGTAGAAACCCAATCATTTGAGGCCACTTTTAGTTTCGGAGGAGATAGAGTTTGAAAATATGGAAACATACACACATATAGCCTTTTATATATTAGATATGCAAGATGCATTCATAACGTAAATAATCGATCATTCTGAAATTTTAAACAAACAAATATGGAAACAGATACATATATAGCCTTTTATATATTAGATATGCAAGATGCATTCATAATATAAATAACCGATCATTCTGAAATTTAAAAAAAAAACAGCTTCCCATATGTATTATTTTAAGTTAAATATTTTATACGAATTTTGTGAAATTTCAACAATATGTACTACAATTAATTTTATTAAACTCGCTAACTTTACCGTATTTAAATGCATAATATGTGAAGTATTGTGTTTTACGATGAAATATGGTCCTGGATATGACCTTAAACTATATCCAGTGGTGAGGCCCCAGCTTGCGGGCTTTGGGGAGTGTAGAGCCACCCCTTTTTTTTTTACACACACACACACACAGATATTCAGCTTTATATTATATATATACTAGCAGAAGTACCCGTCATTGACTGGGTTCAAAAACAGCTTACAGAAAATTGACTGTGATTGATGAAAGTAGTATGGGTTACAAAAAAGCTTAAACAGATATATGAATAAAAATAAAAAGGTTATGTAAATGTTTTTAAAAAGACACGTAATCATGTAAGCAGGATTTTTCCTTTTTTTTTTGACACGATAATAAGTAACGTTCTTAGTTTTTATTATTTATCTATTTATTTATTTTCGAAAGAGTACCACATGCAAGTGGAGAAGGAAAAACAGAGTTATTCCAAATTTGTGCCGAGGGTGGTCTTAAGTTCCGACTTTTTAAAATAAGAACGTGGATTTATGAGGTGAATTTATTCGACACAATATGATTCAACTAAAAAAAATAAATAAAAGCTAACATGAATTAAAGTCAAGGTGTTATTGCCGAGCCTCATCCCTTAAAAAAAACTGTTAAACTTTGTGACATAATTGCATTTTATGGAGGTCAGGCGCGAATGAACACCAAATAATTTTATTATACCATATTTCTTCAAACTGAAACAAAATTATCAAAGTATACTTATGCAAATAGATACGAAAAAGTATAGTTAAAGTTTGTGCCATATTTCCATGGAGTACAGGCGCGAACGCAGACCCCACAATTTTATTATACCATCCCTATTTAAGCTGAAACATACTTACCAAAGCATTCTTATGTACATCTATATAAAAAAACCCTTGTAAACGTTTTCTTTTTTCATTTTTTGTTTCCATATTTTGGGGGCCAGGCCCGAACGCAGACACCACAATTTTTTATGAACCACCGTTCTGCCAGATTAAACATACCCATTCCTGTGTCTCTATACATCTATCATTATATGTAATCAGTTTTTTTAAAAGAATCAACCATATAGGAGCCTATTCGTGCACAGACACACACAAAGACGTTCAGCTTTATATATATATATATATATATATATATATATATATATATATATAAGCCAGATAAGACACTGATAGAATTCAGATGTAAAAATCCTGATAGATATTACTTGAAGTGATACTTTCAAGGAGATCCTAGCCAAAAAAGAAAAAGCTCAATATTTAAGAATAGAGCAATATATAAGTTTCGTGGTTAAATTTTAAATTCTGGAAAAAAAACAACATATTGAGGCATATATTAGATTCAAGCATTTATTGCTTGACAAAAGAAATATATAGAAGGGGTTATTTTCATTCCCTTAACCCATGGATTTTCAACAATGGCCCATATCATCAGAGGAAATGAAATGCTGTTAGTAAAATGTTCGGCTGCGAATGGACGCTATTTTGCTTTTCAGCACAATTATTGAAAATAGTATTTGGAGTGGTTGTGGATAATTATATAGAGAAAATTATACGAAAAGAGTAGTTGATACAACCTGGGTAGATAACTGTTATATATATATATATATATATATATATATATATATATATATATATATATATATATATATATATACATTATTATTATGTATTATGCCTCAACTCAAGTAACAGGACTAATAAAAGTTTTATATATACATATCTGCATAAATGCATGCTAGCGGGAGGGTGGCCAGCTTTGCTCGGTCGTAAAATACGCTTAAATATGATATTTTAGTTCGTCCAGATTTCGTATATCTTATTATAGAGTCGTGATTACAAAAGTAAGAAAAAAAACATTTGGGTACCATCAGCTAAGATTGAAACCGAAAGCAACACTTTACTATTCAAGGCGGGTTACGTTACCACTATATGAGCACTACAGACATATAAACTGATCAAAAATTAAAGACTAAAAATGAAATAAGATGAATATACACACTTTATAACGATTTTTTTAATTTTGACCCATTTCGACACATTTTTGACCACATTATAACTATTTTAGTTGGGAAAAGACTCATAAAAGAACAGTCGGTAAAAAAATCTAATCGTTTCAAACCCCTTACTGTCTTTGAAGAATATAAATATGTTTTGACAAATTCAATGAAAAAAATCATACTTTTCTAAAGTACATATTCAACGACTGGGGACAAATTCTATGTATAGTTTTCATAGAAGCGCTTATTTTGGGCTAATGTCAAGTTCGTGCGTTTCTTTTTTCTTTCTTCTTATTTTGCAAGTAAATACGTAAATATTGCTCGAGATTTTGAAATTGAAAATATTTAATAAATGTAATTTTTATTTAAATTTCATTATTACCCTTACTTCTTTAGATAATTTTATTTTCTCTAAATAGTTTTTCTTTGACATTAAATAACTCCTCCTTTTTTATATTAGTGATTTCTCTTGTTCTTTTTGTAAACAAATAAGACAAAAACATCCGTATATATATATATATATATATATATATATATATATATATATATATATATATATATATATTAATTTCTTTATCGATTAGAAAAACAACTATTAATTTCCAACAAAAATTCTAAAGTTTCTGAATGCATGTGCTGTGGTTGTTAGAAAGTTTACCTGACACCTTTACTGCATTCAAATATTTTTAGGAAAATTATGACAACACTAAATAGAGGTTTATTTTTATACAAAATAGGAATTTTCGAAACTAATAAAATATAAATAATCATTAAATTTAGTGAAAATAAATATTATTTCCATGAAACTTTTTAAATAGTAGGTCTCTCTTACTAAATACAAATTTTCGGTATTTTTAAATATTAACTACATATCACCGTTCACATTCGAAATGGCGACTTTTACATGTTTTCGGGTAATCTGACAACGAATATTCGAGTTAAATTTGGGGATGATAAGTAGTTTACCAGATATGAAAATATTTGTTATCCGACGTAAAAGCTAATGAATCCCAGCCATTTTGTCTACAATCGAAGAATAAGTAATGTGCACACGTAACGGTTTTTCGAATAACCACTCCAACATCCCCAGATAAAGAACGGCTTTCAGAATAAACACTCCTAATCTTTGCCTGTTAAGAACGGCTTTCAGAAGAAACACCGCCAACCTCCCTATGTTAAGACCAGGTTGAAGAACAAACACCCCATTTTTTTCAATTGAGAATGTGAAAATATATTTGCTTTGTCGTCTGTTTCAGTTACACGCATGCGCATTACTAACTACTCAGTTGTGAAAACAAAAAAACAAACTGTCTGATATTTCATTAGCTTTTGCGTTAGCTATCACATGTTTTTATATCTGGTAAACGACTTATCAGTCCCAAAATAAACTGTGATATTCGTTGTCAGCAACCTATAAAAGTCAACATTTACAATCCAAAAACCTTTACGAGACTTAAATCAACTAATGCATAGTTGGCACGAAAGCAACCATTCGAAAATAAAGAAGTTATTTTGTCCATTATTTTAAAACGAAATCCAATAAACTTTTAATTTGCTGAAAAACAATAAATTTTATAAGTTTGTGTTCATCCACCTCGCACCGGTAGAAGTGCCAAGCGGGACTTTCCATGTCATTACAATATTGTGAGTATAATTCTATTCTTTTTACATTGTATTCTGAAATCATCCTGCACCAGAACTTCACGTTATTAATATTTAATTATGATATTACAATAAGTTACTCTTAGAATAGTAAAAAAGAGAGATATGTCTAACAAAACGTTATTGTCTGCAATAAGCGATTTATCTATCAAACAAAATACAACTGACACTGTCCTCGGGGACCGAACGTTTGATTTGGTCCTGAATTCTTTTTTTCTATTTAAAATGTGATATGAAAAGCCGGCACTTCTGCAATACTGCGTGGTAAACACGTCTTTGGTTTTCAGTTTGGAGAATATTATTATGAGGGTACATTTATTTGATGATCAGTCTCTAACACTTTTCTCAAATCAACTCATTGGCACTGATCCATTAACACTGAATTTAGATCTTCAAGTGCCCAAATTACCGTGTGGATAAACGGTAAATTCAACTGGTAACTTTATATTGCTAAAAAATTCCACAATGCCCCCCCCCTCTAAAAAAATGATGCTGTTGGTTTAGTCAATTATAATTTTTTGCAAGTTATCAATCAATTGATTGCGTTATGAATGAAAATCAGCAGAAAGTCCTATAAAAGTCACTACAATCATTGTTGGACTTAATCTTCAGACATCTGGATTTTCTCATGGCCAGTTGCACGTTGGTTGCTCATATATTGAAAGTCCTAAAAAACTCTTCTGTAAGAGGTCACACCTAAAATGTTGTTTATGTAGAGCTTCTTCCAAATTAATGCTACACGTACATTTACCAGTGTTCAGTTATATACTGGTTCAAACTAAATTTTAATTATTTTATTAACAGTTACTAATGTCATCTTTACATATTTTCTATATTAAATAGTTAAAACAAAATAAAGGTTTTACAGTTTTTAGATATGCACTATGAGATAAAATAATTATTCCAACTCTTGCATCATATTTTGAAAGAAGGACTAAAAGCTAAAAGTTTAAACTAGCGAGACATCTATAAAATAATATGCACCTATTGCCTCTACCTCATGGGATATGTGGAAAAAAGACATTTTTTTAATTATTGTTTCATTTAATCAATAAGATAATAATATAGGACGACAGAATATTTAAATATATCAAATACAACTTGCCAACGCCGGGTACTTAAGCTAGTATTTATACAAACACGGATAATTATTTTCATGCTCTTTCATTTTCACCATCTAATGTAAATAATACTTTACCATGAGGATATTTTATTTCATAGCTGAAATAAATTGAAACTAGAATGTGCAATGCCATAACAGTGATCGATTTTTAATCTAAACAATGCATACTGTGCCGTTAGGACCAGTCAAGTGTGAGCAAGATTATTATTTCCTTTTTACTACAATAAAAGCAAATAGGAAATTTTGATACAGGCTCAGTCAGTACTAACATACGTATTATCTGCGTCATTCCGTCTTGAAGTGCAGGGATTTGTCAGGATAGTGTGACATGAGAATACTCCATCTTACAGATAAACCTTGATCAAATATTAATGATAACATCGTATTCAAATATCACTTTTAAATCCTTATTGCTGTTCGTTCGGTGAAGAGAGCACATTTTCAGAATTAGTCTATTTTATATTACAGTACTAAGATGGTTACTCCACCAGACCAAATGTATTCTTGTCCTTAAATTTGTCCAGACCCCCCCCAAAGACACACACAAGAAATATAAAAGATGACATGGCTATATCGTCAACTGAGAAGAAAGAAAACTAATATTCTATATCGCTTTACTAAAGCAAATTTAAGAGATACGGATATTATAAAATGAACACTCGTATATATATATATATATATATATATATATATATATATATATGTGTGTGTGTGTAGTGTGTGTATGTGTGTGTGTGCATCTGTATATTTATACATATATGTTGATTGCAACGTCTTGTCAGACGAGTGCCACTTCCTCAGACACTTAAAATCCATGAGCCCAAAAATGACTTTCATCGCCACAGGATCATTTTAATAGACAAATGCCTGAGGGAGTATCTATACACAGATGATGTTACAGAGTCTTAGCTTTGTACGACAGCTACGTCTCTCTCTCTCGGTTCAAAATGTTGAGATCCAGCAACAAGCAAGAGCAAGATAGCCAGCAACAAGTTAAATTGCAGACGATCGTAATGTGGGTACTGGTCTCCCGATTTATGGTTTTTTAAATCAGAGATTTGCTTCTCCTAGAAAGTTGCCTTCACCACGGCTTACGGGAGCCCACTCCATCTCAACACATACGCATACACACGTAGATACACACAAACACATAAACACACCCGGTGCTAGTTGGCCGTTGACCCCGAAGAAGAGTTCATTCGCCCTTTGGAAGGTCTTGTTTTTAATTCTTCAGGGAGATTAGTCACCCTCCTCACCAAACAAGTCTGGTGAAGGAACCAGTTTAGTCGCCGGTGGCCCGAGCATGAGGCAGGTAATACTGAGTTACATGGTACGAGTAGCATATGGTAAGACCTGATAATATATATATATATATATATATATATATATATATATTTGTGTGAGTGTGTTTGTGTGTGTGTGTGTGGTATATGTGTATTAGTGGCATGGCATGACCACAGGGGAGACAATCATAGCACCAAAACTGAAGCTGGCCTGCAGGACACTATATATACACACATAGAGAAATTATAATTTGATTGAAAATATAGGTTATTTTTTATCAATTGTCATGAAATTTTAACCATAGAACTGTATTATAATCTTTTAAAAACCTGTAAATTCTCATGTAGTTTAATTTCATAGAACCATAGATATAAACATATAAATATTCAATTTAGCTATAGTCCTGGATATGACCTTAAACTATATCCGATAGTGAGGGCCCCAGCTTGCAGGCCTTAGGGAGTGTGGAGCTACCCTTAAATTGCCATTGCTCCCAGTTCCACTCTGACCCGGAGTGGTAGCACCTGTTAGGGTCCCAACTATGGGTTAAATAGAATACGACTTAAAAAACAAATATACTATGTTAAAAAATCGTTCTTCAAAATCACCAGATTCGGCATTAAATAACCTGAAAAGGGTTGATATGCCGTAAAACAAAACAACCAACCAACCAGCCAATTTGGCTATGAGTATAGATATATCCCTATATATATATATATATATATATATATATATATATATGTACAGCATTCTTTTGTTATTTTATAAGTTCTAAATCTCGGCGACTATTGATCGGAATTTTTACAAATGAAGCCTCGTTGGAAAGCTACTGACCTGATTTGTGTAATGGATTATTTAAATTTTTTTTATCAAGATCTCACATTAAGTGTACCGTCTATCCATATTTTTGGCACATTTGCACATGACCTATATTTTCAATCCAATAACATAGCCATAAAATATTTCAGTAATAGTCGTTTGTTTTCCTAGTATTGCATATAAATTACAAAAATATCTATTTCCCCCAATCATTTGGCAGTGATGGAGGGTAGACTAAAATGCTATGGTTTCAAATCATCTGCAATAACAGCAAGAAAAAACTTTATTCCAAATATTTTGAATCAATCTCTCGTATGATGTTATTTCAGAAACCTTAAACTAAAATTATTACACTTATTAGAAGCCATCCTAATTAGAAAACTACAGCCCCTTATTAACCGGATCCTATTTAATATCGTGAGAAATATACTAACTGTATTCAAGAACAAACAATGAATAAACAAAATAAATAAAATCAAAATTAAAAATAAAATAATTCGCTCCTACACATCCTGCACTCACCTTTATAGCCAATAAAATACACACAAAAAAAGGAAATAACAACGACAACAAATGCTCCTGACGACGATCGGATGCACCGATTGAAAGCGTTTGAGAGGAAGATGGCTGAACAACAACTACTGGGCGCCATAATATACAATATGCCAACGAAAATTAAAAAAAAAACGCTCGGTAAATTAAAAGTTATCCAACAAAATCGAAAAAAAAAATAAATTAGTTGTGTTCAATCAGACGTGATCTTGGCCGACTCGGATATCTACTTAGCTATGCGGATTACCCAATATACAACTTGGATCTTATTACCCAACTGCTGTAAAGAACGTCCACCATGGATTTTACCACGCAATCTGGATCTACAATTTTCATATCCTTTTCTTCAAATCCTCTTGCTACAGGACTTCTGATTAATTAATTATTTTGACTTTGACTTTCAATGTCTCGCTGACTTTAGCAAATAGGGTACATAGCTTTATAAATATTTGCTAATATTTTCTCTCCTCTGATGAGATGGTAGACATCGAAACCCTATAGGTTAAGGAGATTAATTTTCTAAAGTATTCTTTGTCTTGCTTAGAATAGTAAAATCTTTTATATGAAACTCAAACACTTCATTTCAATAAGGGTTTTTTGAAATTCATTGAATCACAATTATATATATATATATATATATATATATTTAAATGGGATGTGTAGAAGGCGGTAAAATGCAGAGGTAACGGAAAGACACAGGCTGAAGCAGGTGAGAAAGTTTTATTAATACAACTTACAAATACATGTGTACATTCTTTCTCACCTTGTGCCTTTCCGTTACTTCTGCATTGTACCGCCTTCTACAAATTCAATTTAACTACATACTATACAATGCTTCAATCAAACTACATCCGCCTCTTATATATATATATATACATATATATATATATACATATATATATATATATATATATATATATATATATATCCTTCAAACACTTTATTTAAAACTCAAATAAATATTACATGTAAAAGAAACAGATAATTGTCAAGGTTATCCACGTCTTTCAAGAACTGTCTAGAAATAAAATTTAAACATCTTATACAACAAGTGTATTAATCCTTTATTGTAACGATGCTTTTGCAATCAAAAGGAAGACCCTTCTCAAACACACACAGAGGTGTATATTTCTTAGTGATGTCCCGACAATATCTGGAGACTGATATAAAATACTTTACAAGTAAAAATCAAACTGCAAACACAATTATACACAAGTCTTCGAGTGAAATAACTAAGATGAAAATATTGAAACGGTCCATATTCAGGCCTTATAAAACGACATAAACTGGAAGCCGAAATGAAATACTTCCCAAGTAAAAACAGCCGATAAACATCATTATATACAAACCTACACGTAAGCTGTTCTCTCTAAACAGAGTGTCTGCTGTTGTTCAATGGCTTCCGAGCGTGTTTTTGCTACTGATTTGGTAGCAAATTTCACTTTATTTACCACAATTACGCATTTACGTCAAATTAATAGCAATATATTTTCTGTATTTTGTGAAAGACCCTGTGGTTATTGAATGTATATCGTTTTTGAAGAGATTATTGATCTATTTTACAGTTCAATTTAATTCAAAAACTCGTTGAGATTCCCAGAAAAAAACAATTATTGACTGACAATAACCCAGGAGAAAAACAAGGAAAAGCTTTTGATCCTTAAGAATTTCTGTTAGTAAAGATGAATATTTTTCGTTGTTTTAGATTATATGATGTGTTAATAAATGTTCCATCGTTGCTGACGGCTTGGAATTTTCCATTTAGATTACACACTCAGCCGACAGCGAGTCGTTTTTACTATGCAAACCTCATTTCACACTTTGTAAAACTCTAGCCAATAAAATTCTATTTCCGTTTATGTGCAAAATAAATCATCACCATCAATTTTGATTATCTGCAAAAAACAGGTATTTTAAAATTATTACAGTTGATAAACCTTGCATTGAACCATTAGACGTATTTCTATAGAGGCATTCGCTTGACAAATGAACAGTATCTTGAACTCAGATATAGTTTGTTTAACGATTATATACTGAAAATATTGAAAGCTATATATATATATATATATATATATATATATATATATATATGTATATATATATGTGTTTGTAGCCAAATTGAATATTGAAATGCTCATATTATTGGTTTTATGGTAAAAACTATATGGTAATTTGTAGGCTTTTCGAAGATCATAATAGTATTCTATGGTTTAAATAAAAACTATTGTTAAAAAGACTACGCTTTCAAACGAATTGAATATGCCCAAATTTGTCTACATTTGTATATATAGGGTCCTGGAAAGCCAGAGTCAGTTTTGCTGCTTTAGAATGAAATTTGCTGGCAGTGATTTTGCTTTATTGTCTTTGCTGTGGCCTAAATTAATTACCTCAACTCTTATCTCCTCACTAACATTTTTTTAAAATTTATCTTTTGTCTGCCTAGTCCAATGCTTTTCAACCTTTTTTAGTCATGACTTTCTTTTCTTTTTAATGTATTTTGGTGACCCTTTATAGCTTATTTTATTTTTCAGTAATGTAAAGAAAACCAAAGAACATATGGTAACAGTTTATCTTGAAGGAAGACTGAACCGATATTAACATTACATGTAGCATGAGGGTCCACATGGACCCCGGTTGAGAACCATTGATAGTCTATTTCCAATCTATTTCTCACCAGGTTTACTCTCTTCTCTAATCTCTGCCTCGCATTCATTTATCTTGGCCTTTTCGTTTTCTCTATGTCTTCTCCTTTCCTCTGCGCTTAAGTAACCTTCCTTTTCATCCCAAGGACCCTTAGAAAACACTGTTTTGCATAACTTTTACTTTCATTTTCCATGTCTTTGATTTGTATTGTATTTATCTCTATACGTCCTTGTTTGTATGTGCCTATATATATATATATATATATATATATATATATATATATATATATACACATACATACATGTATATATAAGCATGTGTGTGCATGTACATGTAAATATATGTATATATATACATGTACATGCACACACATATCTATCTTTCTATCTATCAATATATATATATATATATGTATATATATATAATCTCTGAATTTTAAACTTTCAATTTTAATAACGTTTGTTTTCTCATTTTTTTCGCCTCTATTATATGAATCTGCCAGTTGCTCAGTCACATTATCTTAGGATTCACACCAGACGTTAATTATTACTTCAAAGTTTTTCTATAATTTTACATTTTTCTCATTTGTTTAAAATCTAGAAAGGTTTTAAGGTGTCTTCCACTGCTCGTATCTATTGAACGTGACATTCTAATATCTGGATTGTGCATGAATCTTTTTTAACTTATGCTGCACCACTACTGCCATTTTTAAAACCCTTCTATTATGTATAAAGTATACATTTAAAGCACTGATACACGTTCCTTCGGTAAGAATTTTCTCATTCAACAGCCTGGATTTGGAGTATTTTTTCAGATGAATTTATTGTTGTCTTTTCAGTCTCATTACAAACAGTTAAATCTAGATTATCCTTCGTGCGAATGTATTGGTTATTATATTATTCGTGAGCACACCCGATTGCTAACGGATTATCATCCAAGAATTTGAGTGGATTAACATTTTAACTTTCTTTTTCTTAGCGTATTTTTCTCCTGCTTCTTCCGTACTTTTTTTCCTACTTTAATTATATTTTATACATATTATATATATCAGAGCCGATGTTTCACTACCGTCGATCATCATAGGTAGTACATATTCATTGAGCATCTTGTCTTTGGTTTACATATTTACTTTGCGGCTTCTCATGATATTCTCCACTTTTCCAAAAGCTGCCCATCCCGATGCTACAATTAGCATTTTGATGGTAAGATTTATAGTAGCATTTTATTAATTTGGACAAATGTATTTATCAAAAAAGAAAAAAAGAAGAGAGGATAAGAGCAGCGCAAAATTTTCTTTTTCTTTATTTAAAAATAGCTTCTACTTACACATTCCAAACTTGAGAACAAGAGGGAAATAGAAAAAGTGAAGGAGAGAGAGAGAGGGAGAGAGAGAAAGAGAGAGGGATAAAGTTAGAGAGACAGAGAATCGCAATCTCTCTCGTTCTCTCTTATTCTTTCTCTCTCACTCTCTCTCTCTCTCTCTCTCTCTCTCTTAAATCTCATATCTCATCGGTATATCTTTTTAGCTTGCAAGGACATAGTTTTATTTTAATTATTCCGTAAATGAAAAACCCCTTAAGAACAATTTCCTAGCATTTCTGTTTATCGAATTAGCTTAATCCATTGCTGTTTATATCTAGAAAGGATTTCAGATAGGCAGGGAAAATAACACAATAAAATTATAAATGAATACTGCCAAACATTTTTAATATGTAGCTATAATAATTAGACACATGTATAACTTTCTATTGATATTTCCTTTATTATTTTTATACAATATTTCAACACATCGTGTTGTATTATTGATTTAAATAATAATAATCTGTTTAGATTGTAACATAGAAATGATAAATGAAAAAATAAATAATGTACATTTATTAATTCAGATGATAAAAGCTGGTTTCAAGGCACAGTCTTTTATATATTTATGTATTCATGTCTGTCATGGTCATAATGCACTAACACTTTTATACTAAAAGTGAAGGATCATGGTGCTTTGTGTATACTGCGATATGTAAAATTGTAACTTCCAGCAAATCCAATTATTTATATTCTTTATTATGAAGAAGTTTTACTATGAAAAAGCAACGGACATTTTAATCGTCTCATGGATTTAATCAGCAAACATTCCGGCAATATGCGATGACTCAGATAAAATGTGCACAAAGGTTACTATGTTTTAAGTTATTTACTTACTAGGTTACTAGGTACGTGCAAAATGAATGCCGATGTTCAAAATGTATAAATATTTTTATTCCTCTCTTTACTTAAAAATTCACGAAAAATCAGGAAATTAACCAATTTTAATGAAACTTTCAATATTTATCAAATGATAATCGCAAAATATAAAGCACTAATTATTTTTTATTTAAATCTTAGTGTAATTATTTTATTATTGTATTATTCTGTTTGAACAAAAAATACCTATACTAAAGTTATGGTTTTGAGTGGTAAATAAAAAAAACGCAAGGATTTTTTTTTTGCTTTTTTATGTAAATAAAACATCGTAATTTGTAACAATAAAAATTAAATAAATTTTACAGGAGCATTACTAAAAAAGCCCCTAAAATCCTCATTTACGAAATCGATATAAATTTGAAGAAAAATTAATTTCTCGAACAACCAATATTATCATTGGATTAAGCATTGCTTATTTAATATTTTCATGCAAACAAATTATAATAGCAATAATTATTTCTACTTGTTTACGCTTACATTTTTTACGTAATCTTTACATGTAAGATTCTAATATTTCCATTGCACGTATGAACGTATAATCATCAAAATGAGATAATGCTCATATAATCTTGGAAAATAAAGTAAAAAGAAATAAATTCAAAAACAGGAACATAGAAAAAAATTAATTAAAAAATGACAAAAAACTATACGAACATTTCATGTCGGTTAGTACGGATGCGCAGACTTTTTTTTTTACAAAGGCATCACCACATTATCAAGGCCTAGAGGCCACTCAAGGATAAGGGTTAAAGAGTGTACAGTAGAAGTTGGTCAATATAGTAATCATTAGTAATGAAAATTTGGTAAATTTAATAACTTATATGGAACGGCTCATCAAGAACTTATTTACTTTAGACTTGAACACAACCATATTGTAGTCAGCCGGAAAGCAGGAAAACGGAAGACAATTCCACAGGCGTGCAGTTCTAAGAAAGAACCTTTGTTCATGGAATCTACGTTTAGGTTTAGGCACAGATAAAGAGTGGGGGAAATTATTGATAGTGTTTACAGCTAGACGAGTGTTTCTTGTGAAAGTTTGGCGAGGGGGGACCATAGATTGAAGCTCAGTTGAACACTTTCCATGAAAATAACGATACATCAGAGACAAACTCGCAACATCTCTTCTGTGAAATAGAGGTTGCAAGGAGGAGAAAAGGACATCTCCTACGAGGCTACGAAGTCTATTTTGAACTCTATCAAGGCAGGACAAGTCCTTTCTAGCAGCTCCTGCCCAGATGTGGCAACAGTATTCCATCCTTGGACGTACCTGGCTCTTATATAGGTAGAGAATAGCATCAGCAGTGAGATATCTACTGGATCGATAGAAAGATCCCACCATTTTTCCAGCGGCCTTGGCAACAGATTTGATATACGTGTTCCATTTAAGATCAGGAGTAATGGTCAAGCCCAGAAGCTTGTCAAAACTTGAGGCCTCCTGAAGACGAGAGCCATTCATTTCAATTTATGACAAATGTGAATTAGAATGTTGATGATGTAAAGAGAGAAGCTTGGTTTTAGATGCATTAAAAGTAACCAGCCACTCCTTTCCCCATTGTACTACGTGCTCAAGATCAGAGGAGAGAGAATTGGAGAGAACTTGGTCGTTTACTGTCTTAGATGTGCTACCATAAATGGTAGTGTCGTCAGCATAAATGTCTACAAATGATGTAAGGATATGATTTGGAAGATCATTAATGTAGATCAGGAAAAGAGTTCGGCCCAGGATGGATCCCTGAGGGACACCGGCATTAATACTGTGAGCTTCTGATTTTTGCCCCTCAACTACTACTCTTATGAACCTATCAGAAAGAAATGATTTAATAATTGAGAAGACTTTTCCAGCTATACCATAGCTAGCGATCTTATGAAGTAAACCTTTATGCCATACCCTATCAAAGGTTTTAGATATGTCAAGAGCAATTGCCCTAGAAAGATTGCCACCGTCGAGAGATTTGTTGAAATGTTGACTTGAAAAGAAAACCAGTCAGTTTTACCCACCCTCCTCCTCCTCTCTTCATCTATCCGCCTGTTTGTGCTTAGCAACGTTTAATTTCACGTAGACATTCTGATAAATTTTAACGTAAGTCTGTATTTTTTTTAGTATGTAATTTTATCAATAATTATAAATTGTTTTCTTAACAAATTGAAATTCTCTATTAATGTTATAAATATTGGTGCTAACTTTTTTCAATGAATAAAGTCTAGTAGTATAATTAATGAATTTAATGAACTTTTATGAAGTATTAAATGAATTTAATGAACTTCTATGAAGTATTAAATGAATGAAGGGGGTCTGCGACTCAAAAAGAAAAAAAAAACAGAAAAAGAAAAAAAATCGCTCAGTATGCCGGAAAATATTAAATAAAGAAATAAATTGTCTAATTTGTCCTTCCAGACACATTGAATTTTGCCGCCAGAGTTTTTTATACGATAAACAAGTCTCCTTTCTTCCGGTGTCACATTTTTGAATAATTATTACTTTTTTTTTCGCAAAAGTTAAGTGCATTTATTGTATCAATTCATTATCTTAAGACTTTAACTTAATACTTAACTTGGAAATAATTCCAGAAAACTTATATTTTTCTTGCCAGAAAAATGTAAACACGATCTTTGTCATAATGAATTTTTACGTGAAATGTAGAGTGTTTGAGATTTGAGATCAAATTATTCCATGTATTTTTTATTTCACACAGTTTTCTTCTTGGAGAAATTAACTTTAAACTATAATCGTTCAAACAGAATAAAAAGGTAATCGAAAATTAATAAAATATTATTATTAGCCGACGTTCAAATCCATGGCCCCTTACGAAACAGCCATTAAATTGCCCACACCTATTACTTACAATATAAGCATATTGCGTTTGTTGATATGAAATGAACAATACCGACCTATTACGAATCAAATATAAGTATTGTAATTTTTTCAAGAATGGATTGTACGTAGTTTAATAACAATTAAATTCAATATTATAATGAATATTGATTTTAATAGAAAGTAAAGAATTCAGAATGTAAAAAATGCACGTTAGTTTACTATTTTTAAAGTTTGCATGTATGTATGACCCCCAGCAAAAGAAAATAATGAATAAAAATGTTTACGTAGGCAGGAAATCAATTTAGAAACTATTGGTTCTGATATTTTTGCAATTAAAGAAAAAATATGATTAATTAAACTCGGTTCGTATGAAGTAGTTGGAAATGATCTGTAATGGAAAGACAGCTGGGTCGGTAGCTTGTAAGGAAGAAAACAATATCTAAAAAATAAATTTTATAAAAGCAAGTGAGCTAATGTTATTTCCAAAAAATTGTGTATAACGGTAAAGATATGTGCATGCCCGCTAATACAAGAAAAAAAAATATAAACAAAAAATGTTTGCAAACATATTATAATCCGTCCTAAAACGATTTGTGCTCGTGTCCTTCAATACATTAGCATTTTACATAAATGTAGTGAACATGCTTTTGTTTTCATGAGGCTTTTCATGAGGCTTTTCATGAGGCTTTTCATGAATAGAAATGTAAAAGAAATCATGTTAAGTAATCACAAAGTCATTGGTTCTGGTGTTTTTGACGAAAAACATCCTTATAGACTGAAATTTCTTATGAAGTAGTGCATACGTTTTAAAATGAATCCTCGTTAATAGAAATAAATGTGAGAAAACCACGTTAAGCAATTGTAAAACACTTGTGTCTGTTGTATTTCGATGACTAAGATGTCCGTTAAAATGAGTTTTTTTTTGTCAATTTTTCTGAAGTGATCTATTAGTAAAGAAATGCTGTCCCGCTAAGAAATAAGAACTGTCGAAAAGACTTAAAGAAATGTTAAACGTGTCAGGCAAGGTTAAACATCATACTGTGTTCACTGATTACTTAAAAGTCATGACATAATAAAGAGATCCAAATGAATTGAACGAAAATAAAGTATAAATATTTCATTGTTTGTGCAGCAGTCCATTTAAAAATTAGTTTATTTACTATTGCAGTCATTTCCTGTCATTTATCATATTATGTGTTGGTTTCTTACCGGATGATATTCAGGCGAAATTTAATATACTAAAGCATCAGTATAGCAAATATGTACCACCTAAAAATGTTTGAAATTTAGGGTATTTTAGAAAAAATATGACTAATTTACTTGTACTTCGTAAATTAACGAGATTTGCCATTTTAGCATAGAAATGTAAATGGTATTTATCCCCCCTTCCATAAGGAGATTTCATGTAGTTTCTAATCAACTAAAATGTCGTTTTCTAACTGTTAGTTCTAATAACATCTCCATGTTCTTTCAATTATCATAGTGATAAAATATAGTAAATAAAAAATACAATCAAATCACTAAATTATTGTATTGGTAATACATCGTAAACACTCGGGGAAAGCTAATTTTTTGTGCGATACATTTTAAAGGAGGACAACGGAAAATAAATTAGTGGAAGTAGTACGAGGGGCGTGCAATAAGTAACGCCTCTGACCCACTGTGCAATGTTTTATATCTCTACGGGTCATGTGACAAATTACAGCTCTAGACTAATTGTGGTTTCTGTTTTACAGGTGTTTGGACTGAGTTAGGTGTGAAATGGAGCCTGTTGAATGTCAAGCAGTGATCTGGTTTTTGTATTTGAAAGGCCCCACACCACATGAGACTTTTTATGAAAAGAAAGAAACTTATGGTGATAATGACCCATCAAATTACCTTGTAAAACGCTGGCATCGTGAATTCAAACATGGCCGGAAGTCTGTGGAAACAGCTCCAGACCTGGTCCCCCCCCCCTTCTGCCATTGATGAGGCATCTGTCCGTCAAGTTGAGGCTTCCATTTTGGAAAATCGGCGCATTACTATTCGCCAAATAGCCCACGATGTCAAGATTAGTACAGGGTCTGTGGAAACTATCATTCATGACCATTTGAATATGCATAAGGTGTCTGCCAGATGGATTTCCAGGTTGCTCACACCATTCCAGAAGCGAGAACGCGTCGAGTGCTCGAGGATGAATTTGGAGATGTGCCAAGAAGATGAGTCAAAGTTTTTTCAAAAGACTGATTACTCAGGATGAAACCTGGGTCTATGACTATGATCCAGAGACCAAAGCGCAGTCAATGCCTTGGAAGCACTTGCTCATCACTTCCAAAAAAGGCAAGAGTGCAGCTCTCCGCTGGCAAGGTTATGCTCAAAGTCTTCTGCAAGCAAGACGAAGTAGTAATGACAGATTTCCTGGCAAAGGGTACCACAATTACAGGAGTCTAGTATGCTTACCTTTTGAGGAAATTAAGGGAAGCTATCAAAATCAAGAGGCAGGGCAAGATCAGCAAATGTACCCTCCTACTGCAGGACAACGCTCCAGTCTACAACTCGCATGTCGCCAGATCAGAAGCACGGGCGTGTGGTTATGAAATCCTTCCCCATCCTCCCTACTCTCCTGACCTTGCACCCTCTGACTTTCACCTCTTCCCAGCTATGAAGTTGTTTTTGAAAGGAAAGCGTTTCCCAGATTATGCATCCTTGAATTCTTAAGTCACATCGTGGTTGGAGGACCAACCTTGGGTGTTCTACAAAAACGGTCTCCAGAGCTGCATCAAACGATGGAAGAAATGCATAACTCTGAGTAGTTTTTTTTGTAGAGAAAGACTAATAACTGAGCCAAGTTTCATTGCTCTACTTCTATGGGAAGTGTGTCAGGGGCATTATTATTGCACGCCCCTCGTAAAAATACTAAAACAACCAATAGTATGAGTGATATCATTAGCTGGGAATAGTGCGTCTGGTTAGGAATAACGCGATTTGTTACATAATCATTGTTTAGCGTTCAATGCTGTTACTGAAATGTAACGAGAATAGAATGATTTCTGCACTTACGGGATTCGGTAGAGAATAGTAAATGAAAGAAAAAGCAAAACATTTCGTCCGTGTATTCATTAGTAAGTCAGCTATTATCATACCCGTTAATAATTAAGGACATGGAATTTTTTGTACGTTATACTCTGAAAGTGACCAACGGTAAATAAATGTACTAGTCACAATAATACTAAAGCTACAATGGTTGTAATAGTATCACCATCTCAGACTCTGTTAATACAAGAGAAATCGATTGTTGTGTGCAATATATTTCGGAAAATAACAAGTGTTAGAATCTATAATAAAACCACAACCGATAGAAGTTGTATTATTAATGGTGATGGTTTGTTAATGCATAAATCACAAAAAAAATAGGCAATTATTTTGCGTCCAATGTTAGTAATGAAATACAAAGAGAAGTAAATGTCGCTTTCTGTCCTTACAGACCTCTGTAACTATGATCGAACGAATGCAGAAGGTTGAATTCGTGTTGCAAATTTAGCTAATATAGGAAAAACTCTATATGTTTGTGAGAATAAGGAACATGTTATTAGTGAGTAAAATCGTGCTACCACTGGTGAATAAGAATTATTTTGAAATGGTACTCTCCTAGGAATTTTTATATATTTTTTTTTATGAAAACAGTTGAAAGCGACTGATAATATGCGCAAAACCTACACCAACTAATGCCTATTTGTCTGAGTATATTTGATTTATATATGGCCTATGCGTTTGCAAGGATTTAGTCTTTTATTTAATTCACGATTGGTATAATGTTTCCTATTTTATAATATATATATTATATTATATATATTATATATGATATATATATTTTATATTGTATAATATTATATATATATAATATTATATATATTATTTTTTTATTATATATGTGTATATAAGTAGATCTGTCTTGAAAACAGTTGAAAGCGACTGATAATATGCGCAAAACCTACACCAACTAATGCCTATTTGTCTGATTATATTGAATTTATATATGTCCTCTGCGTTTGCAAGGATTTATTTATTTTTTTTTTATTCACGATTGGTATAATGTTTCCTATTTTATAATAAATATATATTATATTATATATATTATATATGATATATATATATATTTTATATTGTATAATATTATATATATAATATTATATTTATTATTATTTTATTATATATGTGTATATAAGTAGATCTGTCTTTATTTTTAAACTTTACTTTTCTTAACATCCAAACATAAATATCTATTTGAATAATCTTGTTATAGAATTTCGTAAACAACGATTAGTAACCAAAAACGATATATGAATTATGCATGCGGTCATAATTCATTCTATAATTCCTTCCTTGTGTAATAAATTTATTATACGTTAAATAACGTTACCATTTCTACTAGGCCTGCAATTTCAACATTAAATCATAATTATTTAATTTTACAAATATTTAAGATTCTGCCTTTATTTTACACATAAATTTAATTATCAAGTATATTCGGATTTTTGTTTATATATATATATATATATATATATATATATATATATATATATATATCATCTGAATAATCCCACTGAAGTCAAGGAAAATGAAATCTATTTGTCATACATGAACTATCTAAGAGGTAAATTTGCAACATATTTACTCTAGATAATACTACCATATATATCGCCAATTTATTCCAATAATTTGTCAATCGGCTAATTAAAAATCGACATACAAAATATCTAAATGCTATCGCATACGTTGGAAATATATAACACACCCGACTTATCACTCACGCAAAATTATGTGTCCGAATATCATAGTTTAACAACTCTGTTGTATAAAATCTATCTGACAGTTATCTCAGGAGATTATATCAAAAAGTCCATACTCAACAACAGATGACAGAATCTTTCATATTGAAAAATTGCAAAAATTCAAATGTCTTATACTGATATGTTATTGATGAATTATTTTCACGTTGCAATGAAAAAAAATCCACAAGACCAAAGAATACGGCGTGTTAAACGGAGCCATCGGAAATCGTAAAAAAAAACAAAAAAACAAAAACGATTCGAATACTGTGTGAAAGATATAAAAATATATTAATGTCAAAGGTTAGGAAAGACAAAAAATAGAAATGCTTGAGGTTAATCAATAAAGACGAATTCTTTAGGATTTTGGGAAGATAAAGATATTAATGTAGAAATAAAAAGGACACTGTCGAATTGAATCCGTTGTACTGTGAATTCCAATGATTGGATGAGTGGCCTTCGTTTAGCCCAGAGATGATTGGTGTAAAAAATATGTAGCTCATAAAGGTGTGGCTGTCATCTGGTAAGAAACACCCCCCCACGCATATTTTGTATTATATATGTATTATATATATTATATGTCTGTTATTATATTGCATTTTATGTATGCATATAAAAATACACATACACACATATATATATATGGCTTCTTATAAACACACACACACACACATATATATATATATACACACACACACACATATATATATATATATACCAGCAAAAGTACCCGTCGTTGACTGGGTTCAAAAATAGCCTACAGGAAATGAAAGTATGGCAGATTATGAAAAGGAAGGAATGTAAAGAGATAGCTTCTAATTCGGGGGTATAAGTTATTATACCATACCTGGTGACACTGAAACACTTATCAAAATATTCTGTGGATCTATATAAAAAACCTTGTTAAACTTTGTGACATATTTCCATTTTATAAAGATCAGGCGCGAACGAACACCACATAATTTTATTATACGATATTTCTTCAAATTGAAACGTAATTATCAATGTATACTTACGCAGATAGATACGAAAAGTCTTTATGAAAATTTGTGCCTATTTCCATCTTCTGGAGTCCAGGCGCGAACGCAGACCCCAAAGTTTTATTAGACCATCCCTATTTAAGTTAAAACATACTTATCAAAGTATTCTTATGTACATCGATATAAAAAACACTTGTAAACGATGTTTTTTAAATTTAAAATCTTTTATTTCCATACTTTGTGGAACAGGCGCGTACGCAGGCCCCACTATTTTAATGAATCACCATTATGCCTGATCAAACATACCCATTCCTGTGTCTCGATACATCTTCTTTCATTATATGTGATCAGTTTTCTATAATAGTCAAGAATATAGGAGCCTATTCGTGACCAGGTAGACGTTCAGCTGCCCGAGTATGACAGCTAAAAGATAATGGAACACCTTTTAGCATTAAATGGAGGATCATAGAGAGAAGACCAGCATACTCACCAGCCTCAAAACGGTGCCTCCTTTGTGATGCAGAGAAGTACCACATTATAAAGATTATTAATGACTCTCAAAAAACTTGTTTGAACGTACGCAGTGAGGCCCACAAAGCCTGTTTACATAGGAGACAAGCGCTCCTAATAAACTGGGAGGACCGAACAACGAAAGAAGACCCCACCTAAAGGAATTTCTTCAAGAATATTCTAGAAGCAAAGTGAAAATGGACATTAAGACAATTGTAAGTATAAATATTAAGTATAAGTATGAAAATGATTGCTACCTTAAAGAATACAACACACATATATAAAAGACTTAGAAATAAAATAGCCCGCATACCTCCCTAAACCATAAAATAAAAGAAAAAAGGTTAAAAAATAAATAAGATAGATTAATTACCTCCCTTGGACCAAATGAAACAGTGATTATCTCCCCTTTACTGAAACAAATAAGATGAAGTAATTTTCTCTCTTGCACCAGCTAAAATTAATAGAAGGCAGACCGGAAGCCATGCAAAAACAGAACAACACATATTTACTAAAACGCATTAAATAAAAAATTAAAAAATTAGAAAATTCATATTGGAATAAAATAAAATATACAGAGATAGGAATAAGCTATAGTTAAATAAAAATGAACATTATTATAAAAAAATAAATGTGGGACTGACATTTTTTCTCAGACAGAAACAACATGGTTGACGAGAGCCTAACATCATTTACGTTTGACCATTAACTAGTCCCCTTTATGTTGGGGTTGAAATCTACGGTACCAATGTTTTTTCTGAACTTCTGTACTATATATATATATATATATATATATATATATATATATATATATGTATATATATATATATATATATAGGGGCCGACAGTAGTTTTCGAACATTTTGAAAAAAAGTACTTCAAGGTGGTTACTAGTGCCAAAATCTTTTGAGATCGTAAGTACATAGTTGAGGACTGAAAATCCACTACTAGTGAAATCATTTTTTTTATTTTAGCTTTGATAATTTTAGTTTTTTCCGATTTATTTATTGCTCGACACTATATTTCGGACATGACAAAATCCTTTTTTATTAAGCTATGTTCATGCATATGTTGATGCATGCAAATTTTTGGCTTGTGTACTAAGCTGTCATTATTGGAATAACTTATCTGTTCTATTCTACTGGCAAAGTTATTACGTTTATTGAGGTACAATGTATTCAAAATAAGTCGTTTGTTTGGCACGGAAGAAGCGGGAAAATGGCCTCATCATCAGAAGGGTCGCATAGATTTGCAGCTGGCAAAATCACCGGTCGAATACATGCTGAAGACAAACCCCAAGCGGTAAAATAAGAAAGGACGGAAAAGATCTATTGGCAAGAGGACAGAAAGGAGAATGAAAAGGACTGTGACACGGCTTTTTACATCTGGATAAAAAGTTACGGCAAGACAAGTGAAGAAAAAATGTGAATTGGATTTAAACGTCAGAACAGTACAAAGAACGCTGCATATGATTGGTTTGAAGTATGCAAAGGATAAGAAAACATTACATTAATAAAGAAACACAAAGCAGCAAAAATGAAAAAAAGGTGGTTAATAAAGCATTTTTACTTTAAGAAGATTATATTTACTGATCAAAAGCGTCCAATGGATAGTGTACTTGGTCGAGAAGAGGTGAGCCTGTTGTACTGAACTAACGATAGATGGGAGGAGGAGTTATGATTTAGGGTATGATCTTTGCTAATTTGGAAATATTTGATTTGAGTGGCTAAAACGACGGAAAATGTTTTAGAAATGCTTGCGCAACTTATCTATGATCGACCTGAAGTAACGAAAGAGGCTCAACTATAGGAACGAATACTAGATGGCAAAAAATACAACAACTATAAGAAACACGTAGACATGTTATTGTGCGTATGTTTGATCATTATGAAGAAAGATTGAAAAAAGTTATAGAGAAGAAATGTGTATTACAGACTATTAGCAGTTTTTCAACGATATCAGAAAAATAATGTTGCGTGTCTTTTGTAAAAATTATGGAAATGAAATATTTTTCCTTACCTAATTGATTTTCTTCCATTTTTATTACAGGTATTGTCTTTATATGTTTATGCTATTCTATTAAAGGAATTTTCCACTATGGTACTTGGAAAGTCGAATACGTACCTCTTTGAAAAATATTGTCGGTTTCGTATATATATATATATATATATATATATATATATATATATATATATATATATATATAAGTTATAAGGTAAAATTAAAAGCCAAGAACAATGCGAGATTTTTTTTTATATAGAGTAAAATTAAATGAAAACAAAAGAAATAAATTTCTTTTTTTTGTTGTTTGTTTTTTTCTTTTTCACACAAAGTTTAACTCGAAACAACAGTAATTTTTTTTTCCTGTTGTATTCAATGGTGTTATAAATCTCAATATATTTCAGACCTATTAGTCCTTTTTCAAGAGAAGACAGCGGAAGAGTTTTCATAGAACAAAAATGACGTTAGTTTTGAAGATGCTCTTCATAAGTGTAAACTCTGTCTGGCTGAGACTGAGGGATATAAGTAGATTGTAGTTTGCTTGAAGCATTGTTGAAGAAAATTATAAGGTAAAATTAAAAGCCAAGAACAATGCGAGATTTTTTTTATATGGAAAATATATTGAGATTTATAACACCATTAAATACAACAGGAAAAAAATTACTGTTGTTTAGAGTTAAAATTTGTGTGAAAAAAAAACAACAAAAAAAAGAAATTTATTTCTTTTGTTTTCATTTAATTTTACTCTATATAAAAAACTCTCGCATTGTTCTTGGCTTTTAACTTTACCTTATAATTTTCTTCAACAATGCTTCAAGCAAACTACAATCTATATATATAAGTGAACGTGTCTGTGTGTGTGTTTGTGTGTGTACATTTTCCTACGCAATAATTCTATCAACTTTCAGTCTACAGGCTCGAAATTTGATATACACGGGAAATCTTTGTAATTAATTTTCGGCCAGAGATTTGGCTGGTAAAGGGCGAAAGTTCAACGGTTTGACTTTTGAGAACTCTACCAAACTCCTCCGCTTATTTTGGGTCTTAACACTTTAAATTTTAGATATAGGTTACTTGAGCATATATCTAACTTAATAACCTGATTTGAGCCTAAAACAATAAATGTTAAGGAGTCATAATAGAGGTCAAAGTTGAAAAAATTGACCACTGTCTTCTCTACCAAATTACTCAGACAATTTCTGGTCTAAACATTTGAAATTTTACATAAATAGTATTCAGAGATATGCCAAGGTTTTTAATCGATTTAGGTCGAAAATCTTTAGTTACCAATATAAAAATGTATGTATGTATCTCTATGTATGTTTGCCTAAACCTTTCGACATAGACGACGGATTTTTACAAGATCAGTATTGTTTTAAAGTTCGACTTTTCAGACGACAAATTTCGAAAAATTGGCTAAAAACATGAATATCTTCACTTTAAACTGGGCACCTTTCTACAGGAGAGTCGCTTTTTCGCCGATATTTTTAAAAGTAATCCTCCCCTTTCGATTGTTTAGCCTTAATTAAAACCTACGTCACTTCCGGTTTGGCGGTGGTTGTAACAGCAAAGATGTCAGGTTTTTTCTCCGTTCTTTTTTTTCCTTCGCTGTACGGGTTCGAGCCTATCTTCCTACTACGGCTTTTTTTATTTTTGCTTAACACACACATTAAAACACTCGTGCAACGCCGGGCTGAAATGCTAGTATATATATATATTTATATTTATATATATATATTTATATTTATATTTATATATAAAAGTGAACGCGTCTGTGTGTGTATGTGTCTGTGTGTCTGTTTATGTGTCTGTGTACATTTCCCTAGGCAATATCTTTGTTAATTTCGAGTCTAAAGACTCGAAATTTGATATAAATGGAATTGAGATTTGGAAACTTTTTGTGATCTGTTTTCGACCAGAAATTTGGAATTTAAGGGGTCAGAGTTTAACGATTTGACCTTTGAGAATTCTACTAAACTCCTCTGATAATTTAGTGTCTAAACCCTTGAAATTTTGGATATAGCTTTATTGGACATGGATCTAACGTAATAACTTTATTTGAATCCCAAACAATTAATGTTAAGGGGTCACAATAGTGAATCTCGTCAGAAGTATTGAGAAATTAACGATATTGAATAAAATCGACCGGTGATATTAGGAAACATGCATCATGAATTGGCAGGTTTTGTAACTATATTAATTCTCTATGTAGCACTGATTTGTATTGTTATAATGGTTTTTTTTCCTAAATGGGAAAACTGTCTCTATTTTCTTCATTATATAGAGATACGTAGACGTGTTACCATTCATATTCCAGGGAAAACTAGTTTGTACTTACAGTGAACTATCACTTATGAGGAATATTGGGGAAGGGAGTGGAATCTTCTACTACAACGAAATGTATTATTTCTTGGCTATTTTCCCTTCGTGTGGAAAGAAAAGACAACTGTTTTTTTTATTTAAGTGTAAAAAAGTTAACGGGAAAAGTTAATTAAACGATAATTAATTAAATTATGATAATAATTATTTTACTAAACGTTATATAAAAAATAAATTCATTTTGGGTCACCAACATTTTTTAAGAACAAAGTGTAACAAATACAGTCATTTTGTGCAAAAAGAACAGGACTGACCTATAAAACTGTTACTAAAGCAAAACAATCTGCAGGTGTGTGGGCCTGCCAAAAATCAGGTACTTTCAAAATTATAAACAATAAATATATTTTAAACAAACATTTCAGGTCAGCGTAACTTGGAATTGAGTAGCAGGCACCGGCACACAAGTTCAAAGACACTCAAGATTGACTTCAGAAATAGTGCTACCAAGGTGTGTCGTTCTCTTCCTGTCCGCTCTCCTATCCCCGATCTGAACCCTTTGACTACTTCGTTTGGTCATTCGTTTGGTCATTCGTTTAGTCATTCGTTTGGTCGAACGTTTGGTCATACGTACAGAACATCACCAACATTGCCATCGCACAACACAAACACCAACCTGATCTCCGCCATCTGCCGTGTATTCGCTGACAGAGCTTGCATGTTTCCAGTTTTGAACCGAAATCGAAGCGATCATTAAGGCTGAATGCGGATACTTTGAATATATGTCAGCTATACAACGTAATCAAGTAACCTGAATTTATTTTTTAAATAAAAGTTTTTAAATAAGGCTGTGTTATTATTTTCTTTAGGGGGCACTTTGATCGTTCCACCTTGTATTATAAAGTGTGTTATTTTCAGAAAATATAATTATTTCAGATCCAATTTCGAAAAACACGGAAAACAATAAGAAATCTGAATCGAATTAAAATCTGACACTGTAAAAAGTACGAAACTAATAAAAGAGCACATTTACTATATAAATCTGTTATTAATTAAGACTTCTATTTCACAGAAATATTAATTATAAAATCGTTTTCGCACGAGTATTTCCATTTATACAAGAAGAAAAAAATTCTATTTTTAACTTAAAATGTTGAAGAACTACGAAAAGAGGAATTCTACCATTAAAACGAGGGATCTTTAATGACCTAGAATTTGTTTTTTGACATAGTCGCCACTATACTTTATGCATTTTTGCCAACAAATTTAATAATGCGTCTTAGCTTCTGACGCTTGTTCGGGACAGGGTTGTTTTTTTAGCATCTCACTCTGGCACGGAGAGATTAAACTTTCAGGTAATGCACGCATTTTCAGTCATCATAATAATGCTATTTGTAATCCATTCTTATTCATTCATACAAAAAAAGAAGGTAGTATATTATTTTGGGACGTCGCTGACGTATATTATTATTTTTACTATTATTATGAAAAAGTTGTTTTTGAATTCATAAACAATTTAGTTGTGTACTATGTCTTTGCAAGTAATTTCCTTTATATTGTGTTTGTTATCGATCGCTTAGACATGAATAATTCATTCCAGTTTTTGCTATTACTGCGCAGATTACTCGCAATTTCATACTAGCATTGGTATGGCGTTTCGATTTCCGGTATCCGGAAGTTCACAGTTAAAGACTTCCAATGGTATAAAAAGGAGAACGAATTCACATGTCTTTAAGGTAATGTTATTATTCATATATTGTTTTGGCTGTCTATTTCTAAAATTAATCGATATTCACATAATGGATATCAGCCTTTTAGTAGGTATTAAAAACGTATGTTCACGTTTCCCTTAGGGCAATCAGAATCTGTACAGTCGATATGTTAAAATATTTGCGATATGCTCCTGAAAGTAAGCAGATTTATTTCAGTGAACGTATTGAATACAGCCAATAAGATAATTTGAACGAATTTTAGTGGCTGATACGGATTGTATATGTTTCATATAACCTATCTTTATTTCAGACCATTTAATTGCAATGTTTATTTGGTGTGCTGTGCGACGTCGTTCTTGGTTCAATACATTTTTCGTTAAAATGTATGCTGTTATGCCTAATAAATGGCTTAATATGGTAAACATTTGTATTAAATACTAAACTCTATTAATATCCTACTGTGCGTTAAACACATACAATAATAACTACTTCGCTGCACCTCATCACACATGTCCATGCCAAAAATCGGCCATCGGCGATGTGGTTTCGGATAAGAAAAAGTAGGACTTACATAATAATCCCTATTAATTCTTATTGCTACTTAACTGTGTATCGAACGGATTGTATAATACTTAGTTTGTATTACATTATTATAATGCAGGCTCATACAAAATTTTAGCCAGATCGCACCGGTAGATTCCAAGAAAGAGTTAAACCAGCAGATAGATAAACATACACTCTAAGAGAAATATAATACAGATGGTGGGACCGGAAAGTCTACCTAAAAAATTATGGACTGAACTGAAAACTAGCAACTTTCAATTTAATATATTTACACATAAGATATTGTTTTATAAATTATTTTATTGTTTGGTATCCCTTATGATGATTCTTTATAATTTGTGTATTGATTTGTTTGCGTATTGTTATCCTCATCTTCATACGCAAAACAGGAATGAAGATGAGGATAACAAAACAAAATACTAAAAACACACACTCAATACACAATATTTTGTTTACTAACACACATTTATTTCTATAATACAGCAAATGCCGCCAATTTAATCTATGGGTTGATTTTTAAATTAGTATATGTTAAACTCCATTACAAGTGAAATGAATAGTTGTTTAGCAATTTAAAAAAAAATGTTTGGAGTGTTAGCTCATCGTAGCATCTTTATTTCAAGTGAGGTAATTGAACTTGTGTCAATGATGTATTGGCCAGAGAGAGGGATTCATCTCTTTTATCTACTTACTATTGTTGAATGTACTTTTGTGGTCATAATAACGAGATTTAAAAAAAAACGTATGAAAACAACGCTAGCAAATAAATACTGGGAACTCAATGAAAGCGGCCGATCGCCTGTAGTCAAATGGAAAATAGTAAGACAAGCAAACACCTGTAGAAACCTAGACGACCCATGTAGATTATGCCTTCATGAAAAATTTGCTATCCTGTACTTTAAAGAACCCAACATCTATTAAACTGTAGGAGAGAAATAGCGAACAACTGTGTTCATAGGAAAAAATTTACTCTAGTAATGAGATACAGCATAACTTTAAAACTAACAAAACAATAGAAAATAAACAAATAAATAAATAAAATAAATTAACATGCATATATAAAAACTATCATACATATATATATGTATGTGCATATATATATTTATATATATATGTGTGTGTATATATATATATATATATATAAAACTAACATAAAAACATAACCTAGATTTAAAACAGGTCAACACACTAGATATCCAGGCTAAATAGAACACACACAATGAATCAGGTTAAATAGATGTCAAATTGGGCCTTTGTCCTATAAGTGCATGTCCATTGGCTGATAGGAAGGGCGCGGATACTAGAAAGCTGATTAGCTAAATAAAATCTCAATAGAAGGTGCGTATAAAAAAACGACAGGCAACCACAAAATTCGCACATAAGCCTGAAGAATCCTAGAGTGGATGAAATGCGGAATATTCAGTGTAGCTTAATCGCCATATACATTTTATAAATTACTACCTAGCTCTACCTATGTATTGACCACTTTTGAAATAAATACTTAAAGTTTACGCATAAATTTATACTTTTGTATATTAATTTTATGTGAGTAAATGAATTAGTTATATATATATATATATATATATATATATATATACACGAGGGGCGTGCAATAAGTAATGCCGCTGACCCACTTCCAGTTGTTTGATCTAGCTGAAATTTTGCATATTCAATGATTAATATCCCTACGGTTGGTGTGGCAAATTACAGCTCTGAACTAATTGTGGTTTCTGTTTTACAGGTGTTTTTACGGAGTAAGGTGTGAAATGGAGCCTGTTGAATATCGAGCACTGATCCGGTTTTTGTATTTGAAAGGACGCAAACCACAGGATACTTTTTTATGAAATGAAAGAAACTTGTTGTGATAATACCCCATCATATGATCGTGTAAAACGCTGGCATCGTGAATTCAAACATGGCCGGAAGTCTGTGGAAACAGCTCCCAGACCTGGTCTCCCCCCTTCTGCCATTGATGAGGCATCTGTCCGTCAAGTTGAGGCTTCCATTTTGGAAGATCGGCGCATTACTATTCGCCAAATAGCCCAAGATTCCAAAACTAGTACAGGGTCTGTGAAAACTATCATTCATGACCATTTGCATATGCAAAAGGTGTCTGCCAGATGGATTTCCAGGTTGCTCGCACCATTCCAGAAGCAAGAACGCGTCGAGTGCTCGAGGATGAATTTGGAGATGTGCCAAGAAGATGAGTCAATTTTTTCAAAAGACTGATTACACAGAATGAAGCTGGATCCATCACTTTGATCCGGAGACCAAGTCGCAGTCAATGCAGTGGAAGCACTTGGACTCACCACGTCCAAAGATGGCAAGGGTGCAGCCCTTCGCTGGCAAGATAATGCTCACAGTCTTCTAGGAACAGGTCGCATAGTGATGACAGATTTCCTGGCAAAGGGTACCACAATTACAGGAGCCTATTATTCTTCACTTTTGAGGAAATTAAGGGAAGCTATCAAAATCAAGAGGCGGGGAAAGGCCAACAAAGGTACCCTTCTCCTGCAGGACAACCCTCCGGTCCACAACTCGCATATCTCCAGATCAGAAGCACGGGCGTGTGGTTATGAAATCCTTCCCCATCCTCCTTACTCTCCTGACCTTGCACCCCATGACTTTCACCTATTTCCAGCCATGAATTGTTTTTGAAAGGAAAGCGTTTCCCAGATGATGCAGCCTTGAATTCTTAAGTCATGTCGCGGTTGGAGGACCAACCTGGAGTGTTCTACAAGAACGGTCTCCAGTGCTTCATCCAAAGATGGGAGAAATGCATGATTCTGAGTCTTTCCTATGTAGAGAAAGACTAATAACTGTGACCAGTTTCGTTGCTCTACTGCCATGGGAAGTGGGCCAGGGGCATTACTTATTGCACGCCCCTCGTATATATATATATATATATATATATATGAAGCATACATATTTACATAGTCTTGGAAGCTTTTTAACCTGGAAAATTATATAAATAATTTTTAATAAAAATTAAATTTTTAGTTCTTTGTTGGAAAATTATTTTGTCCGTACTTTATTTAATCTTCTGCAATCGCTTAAAACACCGTCCCAACACCGTCCCCTTGAACTAACAATAGGCGTGCGTTTTAAGGGGTCATCATTTGTTTAAAAAAAAAACAGTATATTAAATTATGACTCTCTAGCAATGATGATCAAACACTACCTCTCATAAAAGTTAGAATACAGAATTGTCCTTTTTTTTCGTTATAATCAGATATACCTATGGAATAGATAAGAACATAAATGTATTATTTCATTTAAATATAACAACTATGAGTAATTGATTTTATTTCATAATTATGTGTTTATTATAAATGAAACTATCAAATTAATACGTTAAATTGAATGTGTGAAACTTGAAATACTCTAACAATTGGTCTAATTTCAATATTTTAACATAACAACGCCATAAAAATAATTATTAAAACTTGATTAGAATATTTGTACATAAACATTACCGGTTGAAAATCTTACATTTTCACGGTAAGTCTTTCAAAATAATTGCATCATTATTCATAGTTAAATGTTTTTAAATATCAAATTTTTATACTGACAATAAAACCAATTATCCGTTAAAAGGCGATAATTTATTTTGTTAATTTACGTGCGTTATTTCCCTTTATTTTTTAAATTCGATGTTTTAGTGTTTTTATCCGTATTAATAATTATATCATTATATAGTTTAATTGTTTTTAAATTTATATTATTTGTGTATAAATTCAATTTGTATTTTATTGAATTAATCAGTATGTAATAAATAAATGAAAAAAAAAATGAAAAAAATCCTATATAGAAGGAAAAAGTAATTTAATGGTAATAAAATAATTATAGTTAATGTAGAAATTAATTTAATAAATATATAATATTTATATAATAAATAAATAATATATATGTAATAAAAGAGCAAAATCAAGGTTTGATACACAAATTTATTTCCGGGAAAAATCAGTATATTAGAAATTAGTTTCATATAAAATAAATTAATTAATATAAAGGCATATGTTATAGATTTTACAGTAATCAATATATCTAAGTAAATTAATAAATATACATATATATATATATGTATGTATGTATGTATATATATATATATATATATATATATATATATATAGACTAATTATTAATAAAAATAATAAAATATTAAATAAAATATTTTGTATTTAAATATTTTGTATTAGCAAAAAGAAACCAATTTATTAATACAGGAAATTAAATTTTAGAGACTTACCTTGAAAATTCAAACATGGCACAATCAAAGAAAAAAAATAAAAGGTAATTTCAACTTCGATCCCAAATTTTAAGATTTTGTAAGCATGCCTACATACATTATTATTGTTTTAATAAATTCATATATTCTTTTGTCTCTGATGAGTTAAGAGCAGATTAAATTCATTGATTGATATACTGATTAAATATATATTTTTAGCTACAAAACAGGTGCTGTCAAGAAATGTGTATGTCAGCGTACTTAAATGAATAAAGTGTTAGATGGTCAGCATCTGAAAATTTGAGAATGATACTTTCTCATTAATTGTTATATGTTCTGTCATTACATGAGTATGATAAATTAAAGGATTGGTATGAATAAAAAGTGAAATATAATGAAAGAAACATATTTACACACACACACACACATACATATATATATATATATATATATATATATATATATATATATATGGATTTACATTTTTGGATTTTACCGTCCTTGGATAATTAACCTTCCACCAGACTATCCATTCACGCGAAATCACCTTTTTCTTCACCACATTCCCTCTGCTTCACCTTTTGTTATCAAGGAAGATATTTGACTTACTTGCAGGTTCATTACATACTTTTGTATGCAAAATACTACCCTCTGATGAGAAGGAAAGTATTTCTTCGGAACTCCGCAGATTAAGCACTATCCACTTATTAAGTGTTTCCTTTTCAAATTAAATATGTTTTAAACACTTTTTCAAAATGTTTTTAACATGTTTTATTAACTATTTTCTCTTATTATAAGCTCTATCTCCTATTTGGTATTATCGAGCTTTTACATCTGGCTGAGATTAATTTATAAATATTAATTTTTTTTTAATTTATAATATGCTTTAGTATTACTATCGTGGATCGTTTTAGTAAATTTCATTGTAATTTTTATTTTATTTTATATATATATATATATATATATATATATATATATATATATATATATATACTAGCTGTATATATGTATATACCGTGTATTTCAATTTAAACTAAAGTTCTGACTAAACAGTTACATTTTCTTTCTGATAAATAATAAAAAAGAACGTTCAAGACATTTATTGCAAATTCGATTTAGCTGTAGATTAACCATTTCCAACCTAAACAACGGTGGACGCACAAAGAAAGAGAAAAATAACAAGTTGGAATCCAAATGAATAGCAAATATTTTGATATTTTATGACTGATTACGATTGTGACTATTCATATTGACAAACGCGATGCATCCTTTTCTTTTTTGTATCAGCGTACTTGATTTCGCGCCAATTCTCCCAATAATTATGTTAATTTTACTGGTTTAAATTTTATTGATGAAAAATAAATCTAACACTAATGAAGCATAAAATCCGATGCAGGTCGATAAATTAAAATCATGACGCATAATTATGAGGCAGGAGTCAATATATGCAGTTTTCGACTTTCATAATATTGATGAAAATAGAAGCGTTAAATTGCCAAAATATTTTGAAATAATTTTCAACATCAATTAGTGTGTAATAACAGATCTATATTCCGCACAAATATCCTCATCCAAACCCATAGAATTTAGTTGAATTTGTGAGCACTGTTATTTGTGTAGTAGCAAATTGAAATATTTTAATAAGCATGTAATATATATATATATATATTCTTAATGAATTTTGTTGGTCATGGTTCGAGGATCTACCTTAAAATTAGATAAAACAAAATAAGAGACTTATTACAAGTTACTATGTACATCTCTCTATCTCTCTCTCTCTCAAACACACAAACGCACACATATGTATATGCCAGCAGGCCTTCTGCCGATGACCTATCGTAAAATACGAATACATAATCTTATCGATTACAAACTTAACTTTTAGATTAAAAAAATATTTTGAAAAAAAAATGAATTTTATCGTTGGGGATCTGTTTTCAATTATAACGTTCTACTAAATTGAACAGGTATATTTGAGACGTAAAAATAATGGCCGATGAGATTAACGTGGAAAAATAATGCGACTCGATAAGATTAACGTGAAAAAAGTGTAAATTGTGGAAATTAGAGGTAGGGGTCAATTTTCTAAACGTTCGCCGTTTATTGTGTGCCCTTAATAACGGACTCGTAATAAATATTTACTTCCAACGTTTTTTTTTTAAGTTTACCTTATTTCAAACTTATATTAGTTATTACATGTCATGTTGAAATTAATACAAATTCCAACACATTTCAGTTGAAAATATTATTTACTAAAGTGTTACGTCGAAATATTTACAATAATAGAATTCTTCTGTTGATTTGTTGATCTTTTAAACCTCCGTATTTCAGGCGAAAACATTATTACTTACTTAAGTAGGAATGTCGAAATAAGTAAAATCATACAGTACTTTTGTGGAATAGGGATCTTTTAAATTTCAGGTGAAAACATTATTTGTCTTACATGTTATGTTGAAATTAGTAAAAATCCCAATGCATTTCATGTGCAAACATCATTTCTTACTAAAGAATTATATGAAAATAAGTGAAATCATAGGATGATTTTGTTGATTATGGATCTTTTAAACCTACACATTTCAGGTGAAAAGATTATTACCTAATTATATGTTATGCCAGGATTATTACAAAGCAATTAGTACAAAACAATTTTCTGTAAATAGGGAAAACCAAACCTTTTTCTTTCCATACACGTGTAATCCACGATGCCATTAAATAATTACTTGGATCCATCAGAACTTACATAAAATTGACTTGATTTAATATCACGTGTGTATCATGCACAGCTAGCTTAACTTTTGAAAGACATTAAAGACAGACATATAGTGGCAATTCTATTTGCAAATGTTTATGTTATTGAATTTCAAAAAATGGCTACCACACTGCCACATGATTATAATGTTGCGAGATCCGTACACTTCATCGAATTGATGCAATCGTCATCAGAGATACCAGGACCTGAAAATACAGAGCTTTGTGATTTAGTTAAATCTTTGATGGTACATGGTCCGACCTCATTTGATTATGTGATAAGATGTTTCGTACTGATGCATGTTTTTTTTTTCAAACTTTCAACTAATGTGGAATTTCCACGGAGTCTGCTAATCATTATAATTTCTCTTATGTTTCAATGCATTCCTTCGTAATATTAAACACTATGTATGAATTCCATAACACTATCGTTTAAGATGTAATGCAAAAATAAAATAATTCTATCTATTCTCAATGTTGTGTTAGACGTGAAACACAGCAAAAGTATCCTTTTTGGTTTTATCGCTAGGATCAAAGTGTAATGTCTCTTCTGTCGAAACGTGATGAAATATTACGAATTTCCAAGGGCTTTTTACATAGACTCTCATGACTTGTTATATGCTGAAAATACAATATCCAAAGTACCAGAGGTATATTTCAGTTGATACAAATAGCGGGGTCTGTGATCGCACCTGTTATCCATAGAATATTCATATTTTTAAGCATCAATGCAAAAAAGCAAAAATTACTACATAATTTCTACTGCTAATTGCTATAATATTTTTAGGTTAAACTGCACAATGCATCACGATCGGCAATGTATATATGGAACACGAATGCGACTTCTTATCTGAATGATTCAGCCAATGTAATTCCCTTGCATCTACCTGACATTTTATTCCGAACTGACCGCTCTAAAGCAGATTGGATACATCTTACATATTTTTCCATGTTCGATTTTCATCACAAGCTTAACTTGAAAATGACAAAAACGCATTGACATTTGGAAATATTTTCCAAACAATAAACCGCGTTTCTGAAGTAGATAATCTGTTATGTGAATATAACCTTTGCAGAATAACCCCAAATCATTTTTCCTGTCACATTTTGTATGTATAAACATCGACATTGTATTAAACTTTATATTTTGTAAAATGCTTTCTTATTTGCTTTTATCTCCAAAAATAACTATAAATTTCAACTAATTTTATTATAATATTAAGTTTCTATATTGATTAAAATATGAGGCTAACTCTAAATACATTTACTAAGCAGAATAATATTCCTTCCATTTGAATATGATGTTATTAATACAAATAAATAATATTATTAAGATAAAATTATGTAATATCGAATGCTTTTATGATTTCAATTAGAAATGTAATTATATTTATTAATTTATTCAAATAACATTGAGATAATACCGAAGTGCTTAACGGATGCCTATTTATAAAGGAAACCGGGTATTTACAGCAAAAAAAAACTTTACCGAATTGCGTAAAAGAATATCAGTCGATTAAGATTTCTTCGGCGTATAAAATAATAATAGAAATAATAACAGTACATAATACGCACACTAATAACCCAAGAAATAAGGTAAAGGGTTTGCAAATAGTAACTAACACCATCTTCCTCCAGAGATTACCGTTTTCATATGCCTGTGTAGAGAAAGATCACATCAGATCAAGAGGATAATATATTGACTACAAATCAGACTATTCAATTGGCACCACCTGTCAACAAATGATCTGTTTCTGTTATGTTTTAGTTTTAGTGATAATTTTAAAACAATAAATACTAGTATTTTGTTTCAATTTTTGAGCGATTACACAAGATTAAAAAGTTATATTGGACCAGGGACGATTATCATTTTACGCTACATTTAGGTGCGAAACTTTCTAACTCGAAATATTAAAACAATTATTTTTTCCGCTACATAACCATCTAAAAGAGTAGAACCTCACTTTAAGGGTGTAATTAAACTAAAGATGTACATCTATTTGCCATTATTATTTACTCACTAGGAGTAGTCACACAGGCCATCATCAAAGATTTCTCTTTGAGAACAACTTGTGATGTCCTCTGAAATCTGAATGACAATAAATCTCCCCAAATTTCTAGTAATCTCCACCTTTTTCGATAACCTTTGCAGATGAGTTTGCATTATCGCAATAGCCACTTATTACTGATTCCTCATTGGCAGCAACCATTGGGTTTGAAATGAATTTGGATGGCAAGATGTCTCCTCAAGGTCCCAGTACTTGTTTGCACTCATCCAGTCTGGATGATGTCCTCTCTCCTCAGTGTTTCCATCCTCTTTAACTCTCACTTATTTGGTGTTGTGCTTGTTTATAGTGACTAAGTAAAGTAGGGGCGAAAGGCAAGCGCGGAAGGGAGTTTACTCATTATTTGTATTCTATTTTTCTTCTTATAGTAACGCGAATAAATTCAATAACTTCATAATTGCGAGAAAAATTTATGAAACTTTCTTCGTAGATGGAAGTTAGAGATTAGTTAAAAAGTACCCGTCATAATGGAATACCATAGAAAATGTGCATATTTTACGTGCGTCACATGCAATCGGCCATTAGATGAAACATATATTTGCTATCAATTGATGGATGGCTGTTGTGATACGAAATCGTCCATAAGAAAGACTTTTACATGGATATGATTTAGAAAAATGCATTTATATTTACAACTAGACATAAGATAAAGAGAACGAGAGTTGTAGCATTTGACGCCGATATGGCGTACTGTGAGATATACACACAGAGTGGTATCTTTCGGTATATTTCTACCGTTCGAAAGAGTATATACATTTTATGTACTGGCGAGTTCCGACAACAATTACCTAAAAAGAAATGATAGTAGATGCAGATTTTAATTGCATCCAATAATATAAGTAAATGAAATATTTGAATATATTAAATAGTATCCATACGTACACATCCCAAAATAATTACGAAATAAGTATTCTGAAACGTTTGATCGTGTCTATTTCTGGCTATCGCTGCATAAATAACACTAAAAGTGCGGTATTTTAATGTAGCGCTTCTCAGATGCCTGCTAAGTTATATATATATATATACATATATTTAAAGTGATTGTTGTGTAGTTCCAACGAGAGAAAAAATGTATATTAAAAAGAGTGTAGCCATCAACAATTGTGGTTTTTTTTAAAAGGTTTTCATCATATTTTTATTTTTATTTTAAAATAAAAATATGATGAAAACCTTTTAAAAAAAACCACAATTGTTGATGGCTACACTCTTTTTAATATATACATATATATATATATATATATATATATATATTCATCCACATACTGACTGTTCAGCTGTATTGCAGCTCTTCAGTGTAGCTAGACTATCAACTACCTGAATCCAGGATTGAAACTCGACCGCCTACACGAGAGCCAACGCTTCTAACTGTTGAGCGATTTCGCTGCAATTCTCTCTCTCTCTCTCTCTCTCTCTCTCTCTCTGTATATATATATATATATATATATATATATACATACATACATACATACACACAGATATATATATATATATATATACATACACACCCATTATATATCATTTTAAGAGCGTTTTCTGCTTTATCTATTCGTTTAAATTACAATCGTTGTAAAATAATTATATATTTTTAGAATGTGGAATACAAAATGTAAACAATGCAAATTTACACAATTTTCTTATTTCAATTCAAACTAGATCGAAAAGATGATGAAACACACGCGATATCAATGAAGTGTTTGATCCAGGAATCACTACTGAACGCACAGCACAATGGTGGTTTAAGAAATTCGTTGCGGCTGCAACGAGAAGATAATAGGCGTTGTGGTCGGCCATAGGATATTGACAACGATCAATTAAGAGCCGTAATCAAAGCAAATCGACGCACAACGGTTCTAAGAACTTGCTTCTTAATTAGACGTAACGTATACGACGATTACCAACCACTTTATAAAGATTGGAAATTTATTAATATCAAGAGGGCACAAGCGTTACTTGTTCTAAGAGCACATGTCATTAAAATACTTATAAAACAGGCAGATATGCAACATTACGGTGATTAAATGAAATTGGAGCTTGAGTACGGGATTTTTATGTTGGAGACTCATTTTTTGACTTGGTCTAGGAAAGATTAGTCGAGATGCGCCATCCCATATGTGACAACAATGCTTTATACATGGTCGAATATATGGATTTGTATGGATATAGGATAATGTAACGTAATTTTCTAGTACAGTGCAAAAAGCACACCTCTTTTGCAACAGTCTTGGCAATGTGTTTAATGTATTTGTTTTAAGTCGTGTACAAGTGAATATTTGAACAAACGGCTACCAGTGAGCATATTAACTATTACGGTCGCTTATTTGAAAGGTTTCTTTTGTTTATAAGTTGTAGCAGCATTAAAAGTTATCACACATTCCCATTCCAGTACAGTCTATGGTTTCAAATATTGCATTCACTTTCACTTCTCCCCTTGCGTCTGTTATAGACTGTAGTGTTATCAGCAAAAATACCTATCTCAGGGGCAAATTTTTGGGAGGTCGTTGACGAATAGCAAGAATAATAAAAGTCCAGCTATTGACTTCTGATACGTACTTGAAATTATATTATGATGTTTGGACATACGACCATTTAGGATAACCTAGATTTTTCTCTTGTCTAAAAAGATCTGATTATATTAAGTATTCGTTCAGTATTATATTACTGTATAATTTAATTTTCAGGGGAAGGCTTTCGAACCAGACCGTGTTAAAAACTGTATGCATATATACAATTTTAACAATCTCGCTTACTCTGCCTTATATAGTGAATGGTATATACGTCCAGAGATGACTGTTAAGAGATCTGCAGTAGAACAAGCGTTCCTAAATTCATACTGTCGGTAGCAAAGAATAACGACTTGTGTGTGTGTGTGTTCGTGTTCGTTCCTTATGGATTCGGAAACGATTTTTTTTCAATTTCACACAATGGTGCTGGTGTAACACAGTGCATATGGGAGCAAATCAACAATACTCGAAGGATATCAGGCTAGCGAAAATATTAGTAGCCGCAGCCGTTAAAGCACGTATGCAAATTACGCGAGCTTGCTTCACAAGAAAAGGAGAAAACTACACCATGTGGGCAAGAAGAGAAGCAAGATCCGTCCGGGCAAGATGGATTTTTAAAGTCGAGGGCGAGAAAGCGTTGGTTAACAACCAGCGCGAGGTGGCGAGGAGAAAGACTTTTAAAAAGCACAAGTGTGCGCGAAACAGCTTTTTCAATATAATGTAATGCGTTGTTTTGTAATAACCACGAATAAACAAATTGCATTTGCCAAATCGGATTTATTTTTAGTTTGCTTTTTGCGACGGTAACCGACACGTGTCGGTCCGACTGAGTGAAATGTAATAACACAGTTCGAGTGTAACGGCCACGTTCCATTTATATGCGTGGGAGTGTTCTTACGCAGGTTTTGTATCAGAATGCTTCCGATAAATTTCAAAAATCGATAATAAAAAATAAATTTAAAGAAGAAAATCCGATTTTGACCAAAGTTAACACTATTATACAACCTAACATCACAAGTTTTATAGCTTCACACGTAGAAAACATAACATATATATTTCTTTTTAGAGCACAACTAAACTACTGTACTTGATATTTCTTCGTATGATTGTAAATCAAGTACTTATGAACATCAATTTAATAAAATCAGTAGGTAATTCTTTGATAAGACAGGGGCGCGTACGGAGTGTTTCTGCTTAGAACACAATCGAATCATAATACTTTACTTTCGCATTTTAAATTTAAGTAAAGACATTATTTACTGACAATTTTATAAAATCAACAGTAGAGTCCCTACAGTGCAATGTAAACTACGGTCTATTGTCGACTAATTCTCTACTTGTGAAATTGAACTTTATCTCAAATCTTATCAAATGTATTTGATATCTCAATGACTATTGCTCTAGAAACGAGGCCTCCGGCAATAAATTCACTTATTTTGTGTAATTTAAGTCAGCACATCAGTCGATCTTGTAGAACGGATAGTATATTGCTTTTGACTATATACTCTTGCTGAGGCTGTTAGCAACTTCTGTATTTGTCATGGATTCCATCAACTTATGATGCAGAAGAGACGGATTATCTGTATTGACATACAGTAAAACTGATTTCTAATATTTCAAACGTTTTGAAATGTGTTGGAAGACATTTCTCATAAAGAACAGTTGAACGGTTTTATAAAAATGAGAGCTATTCTGTCTGCGGGTTTTAGCACTCTGATTAGAATGCTGTCAAATCTGTTATCAAGTTTCAAATATATGTATGTCGCTCAGTGTATTTCCAGTGAAATAAATTGCTCTCGTCGTGAGGAGGCTCCATGTCTTTCCAAGCTTCTGGGTCTGACCTTTATTCCTGATCTGAAATAAAACACGTTTAACAAATCCGTTGCCAAGGTTGTTGAAAAAATGGTGAAATCCTTCTACCGCTCCAGTAGATATCTCACTGCTGCTGAAATTCTCTACCTATATATGAGCAAGGTACCTTCAAGGACAGAGTGCTATTGGCACATCTGGGCAGGAACTGCTAGAAAGAGCTTAGCCTTTCTTGGCAGAGTTCAAAATAGATTTAGTAGCCTTGTGGGGAATGCCTTTTATCTTCCTTGTACCCTCTTTCCCACAAAAGAGACGTTGCGAGCCTGTCTCTGCTTTATCGTTATTTTCCTAGAAAATGATTGTCTGAGCTCCAATCTAAGCCCCTTCCATCGCCAAACCTTCACGAAAAACACTTGTCTAGCTAAAACCACTATCAATAATTTCCCCCTATTCTTTATCTGTGTCTAAACATAAATGTAGATTCCATAAACAAAGCTACTTTCTTAGAACTGCACGCCTGTGGAACGCTGTTCCGTTTTCCTGCTTTTCAACTGACCATAATATGGTTGTCTCCAAGTCCAACGTAAACAAATTCTTGATGAACCATCCTCTTAAGTAACCCAATTTACAAAATTACTACGATATTGCCCCGTTGACTATTGTGAATCGATTAACCCTAATCCTCGAGTGGCTGAGGAAAGATTCAGGTGGTAGGTGGCCTATAACTCAACGGTTGAGTTTGATGCAAAATTCTTAGACAAAATAGTGGATGTTGCCTAATGACCTTCTTAATTATTTTTTCCTTATATATTGATATAATCACGATCATACGCTGCCCCGTTAAATAACCTCACGTGACCGTCTGATTAATAATAGATGGGTGACATTTGCGTATACTGGATTGTGTAGTTTTGTCGGTACGAGACTTTTCCGAAAAATAAAGTCGTTGAGATTTACTGATTGTCTATCTCATATATATAGAGTCTTCTCTATAAAATGTCTGTGGTTCAAATAATTAAACGCAGCTGCAGTATGTTTCTAGTCTGTATGCATGCGTGTCTGTATAGTTAAAATTGAATTCATATGAATACAATCACGAGTAAAATAACCATGTCTTATCTTCGTTAGTTAAATATGAATTACCTGACCGTAAACATTATCGTTATGCACTTCGAATATTTGAAGTTAAAATGTGGCGATAAACACGCTTATTGATTTGATAAAACAGCTAACAGACGCCAGTAAAGAGCAACAGCTGTTAACCGCCTTTAAATCTTGCCGTTTTGATACAAATACATTAATTATATATATATATATATATATATATATATATATATATATATATATATATATGGGGGGATGCACAGGTGTTTATGTTTATACACCAGAATACAATCAGAAATAATCCGTAAGTAAATATATTGTACAGAATAAAAAAGTAGCTTTTACAAATAAACTGTATGTGTCTGTTTCCCTTTTTCTCGTATATATATATATATATATATATATATATATATATATATATATATATATATATATATATATAGATAACACTTACCAAAAGATTGTAAAGCAAACTAGACGACACATACACCCGTATGCTACGAAGAGTATTAAATATATCTTGGCAAAACTATCCCATACACCCGCAACATTATGGCAACCTACCTGCCATATCTAATACCATCAAGGAGAGACGCCTACGGTTTGCTGATTACTGTCTGAGGAGCAAGAATGAATTAGTGAGTCATGTATTGCTATGCATTCCATGACACGGACGCGCAAGCAAAGGACGACCTAGATCCACGTACATCCAGGAGAAAGCACCTGTCACCAAATATGAACCTGAAGATCTGAGGCAACTGATGGAAGACAAGAAACTGGAGAGGAAGAGTCACATTGATTCCATCAAGCAGCCCGTCCTGATGATGATGATAATGATGATGATGATATATATATATGTATATATATATATATTTATACGTATACATATTTGTATATATGTAACTGTGACGTTGTTTTAGTCCTTCATCGGGTCATTTTTGACGCTGAAAGTGTGTTACTTATAGCAAAAAAATAAAAAACAAATAAAAACAAAACAAAAATGAAATCTTTTAACGAAGGAAGAATAAGAAAAATGTATGCATAAACATATATGCTTATATATATATATATATATATATATATATATATATATATATATTCATCATGTTATTTTAGTAAAATATGTTTTTTTTTCAATTCACTATATATATATATATATATATATATATATATGCATTGAATTGAAACCACACATATTTTACTAAAATAACATGATGAATATATATATAAATAAATTACCCAACCTTATTTAGTAGGAAAAATGTATAAAATATAAAAACTTAGTTTTGTAATTTCAACCGGTTTAAACTCTCTTTAGATATAACACCACTTAAATTACAGACAATAAATATTAAATAAATAAAGTAATAGTTGTAATAATAATAGTAAATAATTGCTCTGTAGAAATAAAAAAAATCTAAAAACACGTTAATTAATACGTTGAATAAAATCTGCATGGCTTTAAAAAAATGAACCAAAATGGCTGCCAGAAATAATACACTTTGGAGAAGCTCTAATAATAATTATTCTTTTTTTGACATGATATTGTCATGCATTTTTTCCTTTTAAGCAAATATATATTTATATATATTATGTTAATACAATATCTTATTGTTGTGGCCTGAACAGTTTACTAAAAAAGAGTGGGGTACGGATATGTTTTAGATAAAGATGCTTCTATATACAAGACAGAATACATCGAGGAAGATAATACTTAACTAATATGGTGAAATGATACAGTGGGAGTGCTTATCCCTAAGTATATTTAGTTGAGTTCATGTATATTCTGCATAGGTGACTCACATATAAAGATAAAGATGGCTCTACACAAATAAGTTGAGCAAATAATATAAGAAAAACTTAATGAAATTTTAAATTAAATACAATTTATTTAATCATTAAATCAATTAATAAAAACGCGATTTTAGAAGAGAAAAGAAGAACAAGGTTATCTATATGTCAATAAAAGTGAGCATGTGTGTTTGAGGACACTTCTCAGGCTATATATTTTTATCTACAGACTAAGAATTTGGTATATACGGTATTCAGACATGTGGTAAATCTTTTAAACCATGTTCACCTGGAAAAACAGGATGCTTAGAGGTCAAAAGTGAATAAAATTGTACGTGGGAGGCAACCGAATTTATATCTGTGTTTAACTGTTTCACGACTCTGCATGCACGATCATGAAATGTTACAGCGTCCTTATGTTTAGTATGTGTTTGTTTGAAAACACTCTTTAAAAATCATGTCAAGCTCGTGTAACTGTTATCGTACTTGAGTCACTGTCTTTAGATTTTGGTTTCGAGCTAAGCGATTTTTTTTTTATTTACTAGAAGTGAGTTGCTTAGGAATATACAACGCGTGAACAATTTAAGTTTCTTTCCGTTTATTTTTACTTCATTTTTTTCATGAATTTTACGTTACGTTTAGTACCGACTGTATTTCTGCTTATTATACACAATAATTCTGCATTAATTAAAATATGGTATTCATGCATATTTAAAGACCAGGTAACGCCGGGCGACCTGCTAGTATAAAATCAAATCATTTTTCTAAAAAAAAAAAAAAAATCATACTACATGTATATAGTGTCTGGATACAAAGGAAAGAATAGAGATAGACAGAAAAATATAATAAAAGCACAGATGAAAATATATAGGGTGAAATATATTAAGATGATAGAGATACATAAATTTCAAAATGAAAATAAAAATAAAATAACAATAAAAACAAAAAAATGTAGTTCAAATTAAAAATATGGTTAGGTTCGAAAGCTTCTCCGGAAAGTCATGTGAAAATCAAATAATCTCCAGCCCAGATCAAAAAATCTAAGATGAAGTATGGGTTATAGAATCTATAAAATATTGCAGGAAAGTAATCCAGCTTTCTGAAGAGTATTTGCATATAAATTCCAAGAAAATATGAAGATAAAAACAAATAACCGAGAAGAGTAAATATTTCGAATATTGATCAGCGCAGAATACAAACTATTTAAAAATGAAGGTGATGAAATTGCGGTTGCACGTCACTCTAACATAACAGTATTTACAAAATAGAAATTATCCTAAAGGCAGTAAAATATTATAAAATTTAAGATCTCCAGGGATAACTCAAGATAAAATATTTTTCCCTTTCTTCGGACAAACCTGATTAATATTAATAGAAAGACGGGAAAAGGCGCGTTAATAATTACCAGTTATTAATTTTTATAGATGAACAAAAATATACTCGTCCAGGATGGGTATAAATGATTCAACTTGCATAATGTTTGTATCATATTTATGCTTACTTACGAAGAAGAAAATAAAGATACAAAGTTACTACGCCGTATCTCTGGAGTCCTTATTAAAATTACTGCCAATAATCACTTAATTATTTGGACTCTAAAAACAAATTTTCCTTACAATGCTCAGGATTACAGAGTCTTAAAATAGAAATTTAAGAGTCAAGGAATCTTGCTTAATAAATTATTAATGAATCAAATTAAATGCAAATCACAGATATAAAACTTTAAAAATGTGAGCTTATGCCGATATTATATTGAATTAATAAATACAATAAAATAAATTAGAAAGTAAATAAAAATGCGCATGGCATGGCATATATATATATATATATATATATATATATATACTCGGTTTTTTTTATTAAAAAGTAATGGACTAGTGAATTCAACGAGGTTGTTAGATAGTGCTCAATAAAAAGAGCTGATAATACTTGTTTATTGTTATATAAACATGCTCACATCCCGCTGCAATAAACACCCACTTGTTTCAATCAAACAACAGATATCATCAGGCAGCGACTTGACTATTCAAATGTTCATTGAATAAGATTATTAAATGAAAATTTGAATAGTCAAGTCGCTGCCTGATGATATCTGTTGTTTGATCAAAACAAGTGGCTGTTTGTAGCAGCGGGATGTGAGCATGTTTATATAACAATAAACAAGTATATATATATGTTGTTCTTGTTTTTTAATGATAAATACGGTTAAACAGTGGCTTCTTCTTGAAGCTCATTTCATTTGGAGATATATAACACATTATTTATTTTAAATATTGTTAAAACAGCAATCTACGTACATGCATGCTTCAAGCTTAGCTTGACTGTTACTAGGATTCCTAGAAACAGTCAAGCTAGGCTGACAAGAGGTAGTTACCTTGAAACATGCATGTACGTAGATTACTGTTTTAAAAATAATAAAACTAAATAATATGTATCCCCCCCACATATATATATATATATATATATATATATATATATATATATATATAATTCAAACACTTAACGGTTGAAAACCAAGCAAGTACTAAATCTCTTTTAATAAATAAGCATATTTCTTTCATAAAATCTAAATCTTTATTCCGATTCATAACAGACTATTCATCAAGAAAATGTTTTATTTTAACGTGTCATGAGAATGTTAATGCTTCGCACGTCTTCTTAAAGACGTTTTATGTGTTAAATAATATAAAGTACACTGTTTATAGTAAGCACTGTTTATATACAATACAAAATTTAAAACAAAAACTGTTTAAAGCCAAACAAGTGTTCTCCTTCAATAAAAAAGCTTATTTATTTATTAAAATTAAATTCGATATTTCGATTCAAAATAGAACCTACTCCGAAACAGTGCCTCTTCTCTCCTGATGACCTGACATTATCTGGAAACCGTAGGTTAATAGCCTACAATTTAAAACAACCCACAACAAATTTAAGATAGAATAACTGGGGAAATAGTGAATTGTAAATATAGACCGTTTTATCCCCATTCAAAATATTGCTACAAAATCTTATCAGCCAACAGTGGTTCTTTCCAGAATGTGCTGCAGCCATTGCGTCCGGAAATAACGATTTCCATTGCATTCAACTTAAATATGTACTGAGACTGAAACCGGTTTAAGGATTGTCAGTACTCACTGTAAAAAAATTAATAAAGAATGCGAGAGAGTTGTAGGCTGAGTTCGTCAAGTGCAAAGTAGCTGAGCAGCGGCTTGGTTCCCATGAACTTTGGCAAATCACAACGGGGCCATGAATAGAAGTGCGTGCTCTATCCAACCCATCATCAATGTACCTGAGGTACTCTTGTCAGCATCAGACAAAGCCAAACTCTTTGCCTAAAACATTGCAGCTAATTCTACCCTATGTGATCAGGCCCCTCTCCATATTTCCTCCTGTGTCTGAAAACACGTTATGCGAGATACAAATATATGTGCGTGGTGTTGCCAAGCTAATCAAAAACCTCGATTCCAGTAAAGTTACTGACCTGACGGCATCCTATTATAGTGTTCAAAAACCTTCAACCAGATCTAGCTCCCATAATTACAAAGCTTTTTAACGTTGTCTTAAGGAGAATTGCTTCCCATAAAAACCCTGGAAAACCTCAACAGTTTGTCCCGTATTTAAAAAAATCAGATGATCGGTCATCTATCTTTCAGCACAAACTAATCACTCTCCTGTGCATCATGAGTAAGTTACTGGAATATGTGTTAAATAGAGAAGTAGTCAACCACATCGATAAAATTAACCTCCTCGGTGACATGCAATATATTTTCTATTCTGCTAGATCGACAGCAGATGTGCTAACAGTTATATCTCATACGATGAGCGAATCTCTTGACGAAGGCTTCCTTTTTAATGCAATTGCTCTTGATATATAAAATGCTTTTGATAGGGTGTGGCATAAAGGTCTACTCACAAGAAATCCAGCTAGGGTATAACTATACATGTCTTCTCAATTATTAAAGCCTTTCTCTCTGATAGGTTCATAAGATTAGTGATTGATCGGCAGAAACCTGAAGCTGACGGTATTAATGCTGGAGCTACTCAGCCGTCTGTCTTGGGCTCAGTTCTTTTCCTGATCTTCATCAATGATCTCCCAAATCACATACTAAGATCATTTATTTGACATTTATACTGACGACACTACACTATATGGCACCACTTCAAAGGCCCTAAAAGACCAAGCTCTCTTTCTCTCTCTCTCTCTCTCTCTACACACACACACACACACACACACACACACACACACACACACACACACACACACACATATATATATATATATATATATATATATATATATATGGCTATGCTCTTTTTGTAAACAAATCGATCTTAGGTATTTCGGACGATGTCAAAAACATCGTTAAACTCACGACTCGCACAGCAGCCACCGATTAGCGTAATGGTTAGGAACCTTGATTGTCGTACAGGTTGTCGAGGTTCAATCCTGGCTAGATTCAAGGTTATGTTTAAGAAGTTTACACATTTATGCTTTGGGTCTATTGTTATACCTAGGTTCAGCTCATTGAAGAATTGTTTAATTTTTGTTTTCAAATAAACTATTTGTGGAGTTCATGTAAAACAATGCATCATCACAGTATAGTCCTCCTTTAAGTCCTGGAATTTTTTTATGTAGTTCATTTAATGTGTAAAATCCAACAAGGTCCGTTACTTGTACAGAGTCCGTCCCCCATTGTGACGTCAAAGTTGTTTTTCCTCGTCCATAATTTGTTATCATGTTTTATCAGAGTTATTCTTGCTAATGGTATTATGTCTAATTCTAATTTTGTTATCCTTGTTAGTTTTCTGGCTAGTTCTAATGTTTCGTCAAAGAGACTGGCTGAAATGGGGGGGGGAGGTAAGAGATATCTATGTCAAACATAAGGATTTGTCTATTTTTGCCTTGGGGTATCCAATTACCTCTTCGGATAATTTCCATAGGTCATGGTGAATTGTGGACTTTAAGTTAGGTAAGATTTCGTCTTATATTTTTGGTAATGTTTACCAGATCTGAAATACATGGAGAAATAAGTCGAATGCTATGATTATTATTGAATTCTGGTTTATGATCTCTAAGGGCAAAACGTGGGCACTGTGGTTTGTACCTCTCTATCTTATCCTGTATGTTCATTTTTATTTTACTTATTTGTAAGGTTTAGGAGTTTATATTGTTCAGTTCTTCATTACTTGCTACTCTGTAGATTTTATTGAGTTCATTCATAATTAGGTTGTTGTAGGTTGTTGTAGGTTGTTGTAGGTTTCAAGATCCATGTTGTATAGATTCATGTCTGCCGGAATCATTAAGTTTGTATTATTTTTAATTTTTTTAAAGTCTTATTGATTTCTTTAATCGTTGCGTTCATGTATTTGTGTTTCTTCTTGATTTTTAGTTTTTTTATCCATTTTAAATTGCCTAATTCAAAGGCCTCCAAGGCAGAAATTACTGGTGGTCATTTCCTGGATTGAATTTTATATTTTCTATCATAAGGAATTTCTGTGTTTTCATATTCAGTTGTTGTTGTGTTGATTTGTGTTTTCCCATCAGTACCGTTTTCCTCTGTACTTTTGTGGTGGAAGATCCTCCAGGAAATTATTTCAATAAAAGAATTCACAGCCTGTACCATGTTCATCATGTACGTGTTATGTTTTAGGGGATGAACGTTATTTCTTACTTAGTAAACATTATACGCGGTATAATGTAACAGCTCAATTCGAGGAGCAGGAAAATTTTCTTGTACTAAATTCGTTTTGAATGTATTACTTTTTTACATTTTATCACTATATTCTAGGGTGTTTACCTACACTGCAATCGGTAATTGTATCCGATACAATTCCCGATTCCGATAAAATATCCGTTTCCAATTCCGATTCTTTATAAAACTCTCTATATTTAACTATAGAGTTGTTATTTCCCCTTTTTACAGTAAAAAGACATGTTAAATAGGCAGATATTTTCTCGAAGGTAAAAACACACTTGCGAAGCATGATCTATAGATTTTAGATTTACTGGTCGTTTAAAATCAATAACTATTTATCATATTATTATTACTACCAGCAGTGAACTTTTTGTTTTAAACAAAAACAATTTAAAAAAAAAGATAATTTAAAGAATCGTTCTTTGCATCGGAAAACAGACATTTTTCCGATTCCAATACCGATTCTCATACACAAAAATGTTCCAATGTTTCCGACTATTATTCCGATTAATCGACTCAACCCTAATATATATATATATATATATATATATATATATATATATATATATATATATATATATATATATATATATATATATATATTTGGCTTGGGGTATCCAATTACCTCTTCGGATAATTTCCATAGGTCATGGTGAATTGTTGACTTTAAGTTAGGTAAGATTTCGTCTTATATTTTTGGTAATGTTTACCAGATCTGAAATACATGGAGAAATAAGTCGAATGCTATGATTATTATTGAATTCTGGTTTAATAAGCATTAAAAACAAAAATGAAAAGCTAGACCATAAAAAACCGAAAGAGATGTAAAAAAGAAAAATAGAAAGAACCGAGGTTTAACTCACCGTTCGGCCACCACCTAAAAAATAACATCCTGAGGGAATTCTACCAAATTATAGACAAAAAATTTCCCCATGATAGTAAATTAAGTAAGATAATTAATAAAAACACTTTAAAGTTATCCTTCTCAATATCTGATAACTTAACAAATACCATAATTGGTTCCAACAAATTTATGAAAAATAGAGACAAGGCCAGGAATTCCTTTTCCTCAAACAAACGCACCAGGATTATCATATACAAAATATCTTTTTGTTGGTAACATTGAATGTTAATCAAATCTGACGAGTTGTTGAGAAAGGAGATTTTTATGAAAACATAAATTCATAAAATTGCCACCCGATTAACGAAACTGCTGTAATGAAGAGATCCAGGATGAAATAAACAAGAGTTATAATAAAGAAAAACCGTAAGTCTATGAATTTCAATAAAGTTTTGTACTAATATATATATATATATATATATATATATATATGTATATATATATATATATATATATATTCAATCTTCACCCCAAACAAGGCAAGTGCCACCTTGAAGTAGGGGGCTAATATCGGGAACATATGTAGGGGGCGTTATGAAGGGAGATGAGTAAAAAGATGTTTGTTCACATTACACTTGAACATATCAGTACAGTTGGGAAAGCAGTGTCCCGGAAAGGATTTCTAAAGACTTGCAGTTCTGGGGAAGAAACTATTGGAGTAAAAGGCTTTCTTACACCTAGGGATCTCTAGTGTAAAGGGGTGGGACGTAGTTGCTTGTCGGGTTTGTCGGGGGTAGTCATGTCGAGGAGGTACAAGTGCTTACAGTTCGTCAGAGCAGCCACCATTAAAGTATTTATAGAACAAACAAAGGGATGACACATTGTGTGTAATATATCCGGGGTGTTTACAAGAGATATGATGCAACATCATCTAAGTTATTTCTAAGCCCGCGGATATTCGTAAATGCAAGCCTCAAGGGAGGAGGCAGGTTGCTTTTCTTTGAGATTGGTCCTGGTTTAAACGTATCTTTTGCTTGATATATATATATATATATATATATATATAGTAAGTTAGAACATATATATAGCGATTAAGCTACACTGAATATTCCGCGTTTCATCCACTCTAGGACTCTTCAGGCTTATGCACGAATTCTGTGGTTGTTTGTCGTTTTTATATGCGCATCTTCTATTGAGATTTTAGTTAGCCAATCAGCTTTCTAGTATCCATCGCGCCCTTCCTATCAGCCAATGAGCATGCACTTATCAAACAAAGGCCTATTTGACCTCTGGTTGACCTGTTCTTTTGTGTCTGCTCTATTTAGCTTGGATATTAAGTTTCTTGATCTGTTTTAAATCTAGGTTAGTGTTTTTTTTTGCACCAATCTAATATATATATATGTATATATATATATATATATATATATATATATATATATATATATATATTAGGTTGGTGCAAACATAATATCGTTTTTTATCAGATATATACGCCAAAAACGATATTACTTTTGCACCAACTTTATATATGCGTGTTGTATGTGTATGTGTAATAAAAATCGGAAGATATATATACATTTTAGAAAATAGCTAGACAACAATGTATACGATTTACCTAGACAGACGCGGGGCGATTAAAATACCAGACGTATTTGTTACTGGAAAAATATTTTCGCATCTCACTGATATTTAAATGGACTTACAATTTAATATGATTTTCTTAATCAAACATGAAATTCATTAATAAAACAGATTAAAGAATAAATATAGGTCTGCCTGATTATGAAACGATTACATCAATGAAATAAATACTGATTTTGTTTACTATTGAATAAAGGTCTGTTTTTTTTATATGTGAAGCCACTGTGAGATCGTATCATTTTATTTATTTCTTGAACATTATTCCGCATTTACTTTCTATGTTTATAAGGTTTAGACGAGGTAACTCGGGAATTTCCTCAGTTCAATAACTAATAGAATATAAGCCACTCGAACAATTGTTTTTTCCGTGTAGATTAAGGAGCCAAATGTCCTCTGCATCTATACGAAGTCTACTCTCCAAGGATTCGGTTTCGAATCTTTCGAGTGGTGTAATTTGATTGATTACTCTCTAAGAGCATGTACCGGGGAATGTCAATTAGGCTGCCAGGTAATTTTTAATGAGTCAGGATGCTCCTACTACATGCTTGACTCTCACTCACTTTTTTTGACCTTGAGTCACATTTATCTGCACTGGGAAAGAAAGTAATAACATTCCCGAACTTCATTCAGATTAATATTATTGAACTTAGGAATTATTTATGTAAAACCGAGGGAATATACACGACATTTCGAGTCTCTCTTTAATTAACGGAGGTATAGTTTTTCGTTCTGACCGGGTAGGACGATTAAGTAATAAATATATTAAATAAAAATACGCCTTCTGCGTGTCAAAAGTTATATCTGTACTGCAGGCTATACTAATAAAGAATAGCTTAAAAATTAATTAACATTCAAAAGACAAAATTAAACTCTTTTATAAACACTAAAAAATTGCCAACATTCTCTTTGCTCTCTCCAAAATTCAACTGCGAACACAGGTTTTTTTTAGTTCACTAGAAAACGGGTGCGAACACGTGAAACATCATACACACCTTGAAGTGGATAAGCCTTCATTTTCTCCTTCACTGTTACAATAAGCAAGATTTTATCGCTTATACGTTTCAAACTACAGATTTCATTGATCAGGAAAAATCATTTTGCGTTACATTACATCGTGAAGCGATAAAATCGCCACATTTCACGATCTCTATCCACAGTTTACGCGTCGATGCCGCGCCATTTCGATTCCATTTATGTTCAGTGTAAATATTTTTTTGCCTACATGAATCACGCACTTAATAATGCCGCACCTTTCATCAAGTTTAGGGCATAGAACTCTAGTGACCACGCCTATTCTTCACCTTACGCTGTACATCGCGTATTCGTTTTTTTTTAAAAAGTATATGCTTGATGGAGCAAAATTCCGAAATCTAATAGATAAAAGACTGTATGTCCGTCTGTCTCCATATTTTCAAACTCTATCTCCCTGAAACAAAAGTCGCAAATGATTGGATTTTTTACGGGCCGCTTTTATGTGTCTTTAACCGGTTAACATTGTTTTTAAGGGTCAATATTTAAAAAATCGTTAAACATTTAGTACATTCATCTTTAATTTTAATTTGTTCATATGCGTCCCACGTTGGCACAATGGCAACGTCATCGGCTTTGGGTTCTTCGGTATACATTTTGCCTCATAGCACCTAAACACTTTTTTTAATTAGTTTTGAAATCACAAATCTATAATAATAAATACGAAATCTAGACAAATTAAAATATAATATTTAAGCGTATTTTACAACCAGCAAGCCCCCTCCTGCTTGTAATATATATATTACAAGCTTAGATATACCGTATCAATTGAAGGGAGTCTTGAAAAATAGATATTTATTAAATAGATATTTTATTATAACGATCCACAAACCCTTTAATACTGGAACAAAAATATTAGAAACAATACTAGTTGGCAACAATGTCTAAATTTAAATACGGATTTTTTTTTTAAATTCCGATACATTTAAAATGTATAATTTTGTTTAATATGTTATTGTGCGTTTGTTTCGTTCTAATTTACTGACACACTTTTATATTCTTGACGTAATTTTGAAAATAATTCAACTCTCTAAATATCGGCTGCGATATAAGTACTAAAGAATATAATTTTGCAGAGATGCTAACGCCCATGATTCAAGTAAATTCACATGTTTACACACGCTGAAAAACTACTTCACTTCAAATATCATCTATGATACCACTTCTGTTACTATTACAAGTGATACTACTGATAATAAAAATGATACTACTACTATTCGTAAGAATAATAATTTAAGCATTCTTTCGAAAACATCCTTAACCTTATGATGGCAGGTGACGTTAATCCAGACTGACGACCTGGGTGTTCTAAGTTCGAATCCAGTTGATTCCAAAACAAAACCACATTTACTTATGATGACTACCTTCTCCTGATTCCTCCCGTAAATATCCGATGTCTTTATAGAAATAAATCTGAATAGGAAAATATCAGGGAAACCAATGCTAACAATGTGATCATCGGATACTAACGATACTATGATGATGAATTCGAAACATCGAAACACACTTAAATTTGAATATCGATTAATGCTCCACTTTTACTACTACTTATACAAAAAACGATAATTATAACACCCACTACCCATTTAACCAATCAAGTTATTTTAATAATTAGTTTATATTAGTACCAATTGCTAATAGACAATTGTTAATTAATATAATAAACTATTTTTACACAAAAGTCATTTATTTTACTCGTATGCTTTTATTAGATTTTGCAAACTTCGAATTCTTTACGTGGTTTAGGAACTAAATAATTCGTAAGTAACCTATAAGCAAAAAAGCATACAGACAAAGGTTAACTACTTACAAAGATTGAGTATTATTCGCATAAATGCAGATTCTTTATAGGTTTCTATAATCCTCCATTTAAGGCACAAGTAAATATGTGTATATTTCTTCGTAGGAAGACATTTTCCCGCGTACTACTCTTGCTTTCAAATAGCGGATGTTAAATGGTAGCTAGCCTTATACCTACCTAAAATATGGAGATTGGTTCATGCTTCTCAGCAGAGGATATCAGCATGCTGACCTTGACATTTGTTTTTACTTGATACAGTGTGCTCCTAATTTTCGGAGTTTGGTTCTCAGGTTAAACAAAATTTGTTTCAGTTCTACACATTTGCAGAGCACCAGGTGAATATTGGTCAATTTCCATTGCGTTTTTAACGGAAGAAAAATAATTGAATCTAAATATTGTGCCATGTTAAAACGTGTTGTATTTTCTCTGAGAAGATTATAAGACCAGGCAGTACGCATCCATTTGCGGTACCGAATGAGTAACCCTAGATCGTGTCATGCTTTAAGAGAGCGGTTAGTTTTTACTCTGTCGCCTAACTTCAGCATGCTGTCAAGTCAGATCAAGTTGTCCACAGTCTCCTAAAAAAGCGCATGCTACTGAAAGTTTTTCATTGTGTTTGCGAGTACACTTTGCAATGGAATCTTGTATATTTTCTCAGATGGACTAAATGATGCATTTTTTCCCTAAATGTAGAACCAAACTAACATTTGGATTTATATTACAATAGATAGCATAAAAAGTAATATGGCTAAGCCTAAACATGGAAAAGTAAATAATTAGTTGTTGCAACTAGAAAAGAAAAGGACAATATATTCTAGTAAAAAATATAATAAATTTATAACTTAAAATATTGCAGCATTATATCTTGTCATTTTTCTTTTCCAGTTTTAACAACTAGTCCTTTACTTTTCCATGTTTAAGCTTAACCATATTACTTTTCATGCTCGCATTTTTCTATTGCAATCCATGATCTTTCCAGGCTTCCAGTAAATTCACTTGTTCTTTCTTTAATTTCAGCCTTATTTCTTTGCCCCATAAACATACCATACACATATGTAATAACAATGTACGGCACTCTTCTGCTTTTAATAAAATCTTCCAATTATTTCCCTTTCATTCCTCTCTTCTCTCTATTTCACGTATTACTTCTCTTTTCGCGTGAGCGGTAAATTGGTAGCAACAGTCGTCGCTGAAGCGACGTGGTTGCTGTGTAAACCAATCATAAAAACGTCGCTAACCTCCTTACGTTTTTATGATTTTGAACACCTGTAAATTAATCATAACTATTGTTTTACTGAACAAAAATTGAAAAAAAATTCTTAATATAGCTGAGAAGGTAATCTATAAACTCTAACAATTATTTGAAATTTGGTCGAAAATAAGTGAGCGGTGAAGCTTTAAAGCAGTTCCAAATGACTAAAACTGCCATTAACCATATATTCAAACATGATAGTGTTTTTATGATATTACTTTAATGTTTTGTAGTTTTTATTATTTCTTTCGTATTTAACTTATGCACAATCACAGCTAGTATTGAGACAGCTTATTTTAAAATGTTATGTTAATGTTTATGTTAATGGGGGAAATTATTGATAGCCGTTTCAATTAGACGAGTGTTTTTCGTGAAAGTCATGCCAGGAGGGTCCATAGATTGGAGCTCAGATGATCACTTGCCATGAAAATAACGATAAAGACTTGCGACGTCTCTTCTGCGGGTAATGAAATAAAAGTCGCTATGATTCGTAATTGTATTTTTAGTATAACCTGCCCTTAAGAGTTAACATTCAACCTCGAGAAGACTGATATTTATAGTATTGATTACATAACACTTATGTTACACCACAGACGCTTATTGTGGAATAAAAACGGTTCTGTTAAAGGTTTCGTATAAGTTTACAAGGTTTCATAAAAGACACTTGGAGGTCGTGTGTTACTCTGCCCGAAACGTTGTACAAATTACATCAAAGATGAAAACATTAGTCAAATTAATTGAAAGTATGAATTATTATTTTGCAAACTTTTTAAACATAACGATCCGATCGATTTCAGTAAGATTAATAGCTGATAAAAAGGCAACTATTTTAAAATATATTTCGATACGCGAACAAGCTGTAGAGAGAAATCCCCCCAAAACGGTGCGTATTTTCTCATGATGACCCAATATTATTTGTAAGATGAAATGCCCCCAAAACATGATTATATAAATTTTACAAAAAAAAAGAAAACTAAGATATGCAATTAAATATCCCTCTCAAAAAAGCACCACCTTATAAAAATTACATGAGGAATACCCAAGAAAGCCGCTATTTCTCTCTTGACATTAACTTTATCCGAAAAGAAAACAGCTAATAAACAGCAGTATATACAAGCCTATAAGGTAAGCTGTTTCTCGCAAATACAGCATCTTCTGTTATTCGCTTGCTCCATAGCGAGTTTCTGCTACTGTTCCGGTAGTAATTTTTATCCACCTTTTCAGCTTACTGGATACGACGAGAGTGTCGTCAGCGATTGGAGACACATTAAAATGTTGAAAGGAAATACTGTTAAAAGGTTTCTTCGGATAAAAAAGAGGTCAAGACTTTCAGCGGGAAATCTGGTTTCTCAGTATACTGGTTGATCTTCCTTCTATATTTACAAATTCAGTAGAATTGTAGCGCCAACTTAGATGGTTAGGTCGAGTAGTTCCTTTTTTTTTAATAATAGTTGGTTGCAGCCTTTGTATAAGATTCATTCAATGTCGAATTCAAAGTTTGCATTATCGATTTGGGAATTCACTACAAAAAGCAGATAAAACAGACCGTGAAGTGTGTGTGTGTGTGTGTATGCATGTGTGTGTGAAACAACACTAATCCTATTTGAGTTTAAAGGAGGAATTTCCATGATAGTATGAAATACACAAGCGGTCCCCAGTCCCATGTATATCCCCGTTAAGGGAGATGACAACGTTTAGTTTCGGCAACACTTGCAGGGAGGTGTTGAAATCCTCCTACATACAACGTCTGGAATTCCCAAATTGATCACCCATTTTAGTAATTACCAAACTCAACGTTGCTTAACTTCGGTGATCTGACGGGAAACGGTGTGTCAACGTGATTATGTCGTGTAGAGAACTAAGAGAAACACCAGTGACAGCGAAAAGCATCTCACTAACACACAAGTGCCCTTGTTATGGACAAAAGTAAGTTTAAGTAACAAATCAACAGAAATTGCGAATATCATCTACTTGTTCTTAACCTCAGAGAAATCCACATTCAAAAGGTGATGAAGTCGAACATAAATAGAAAATAAAGGTACTATCTTATACAATGCTACTGTTAAACTGTATTTAGCCCAGGACAAATACAAAAGATGTGAGTGAAAATATGTCTGTAAGTTAGGTAGTAAAGGTTTTTTTTTTTTTTTAAATATTTAGAAACCGACTTTCATTCAAATTTTTTTTCAAATTTTAAAAGTAACCTGAAAAGAAAAGTTACATATTTTGCATGATTTCGATTCCTAATGCTTCTCATCAGAAGAACAGAGAAGATGCTAGGTAATATAATAAGGATGCGACGTCCAGCGATAGTTACATTAGGAGTTAAATAAATTTTTGAGGCTGTTTGGGGGAACTATATTTATCTGTGTGATAAAGGAGGAGTGTAGGTTGTATTGCATAATGTAAGTAGGTGTATCTGTCATCTTTCATTTATTGAGTACGATAGAGGATAAATCAATGTCATATAAAGGGGTTAAAAATCCATGCATTATATAATACAAACTATACTCCTCTTATATCACATAGATCAATGTAGTTCCTCCAAACTGTCTCAATAATTTATTTCGCTTCTAATGTAACTATCGCTAGACGTCGCACCCCTATTATATTACCTAGCGTATTCTTTACTCTTCTGAGGAAAAGCATTAGGCTTCGAAATAGCATCGTATAAAGAGTCTTCACTTACTCAACACTCCTAATTGATGTATACCCTTATTAAATAAATGAAAAGGCCTATATATATTAGTGTATTGTTTTTATATCTTTATTTTCTCTCTTTATTGACCTATATATATGTGTGTGTGTCTTTCATTGTTTATATATATATATATATATATATATATATTTAGGTAGTTATTTTTGTGTATATCCGTTACAAGCGTTGAGTGAAATTCGAAGAATACAACATGTATAAATACATTTCAAGCCAAAACTGCAACGCGAATTTTTTTATAAAATAAACATGTGTTTATTTTGAAAAATAACTACCCAGATTTTCAAAATGCGCGACTACGTGTCACCTATCCGGCTTCATAAAAACCCCGCAGTTAACAACATCACGTGGACTCTTCATCGAACTATCTTCCACTACATCATGTCGAGGGAGAAGAGGAAAAAAAAGATTGATAAAGGAGTCTTAGTCCTAAATATATTTATTTAAAAATAAACAGTCGTTTATTTCATAAAAAATTTCGCGTTGCAGTTTTGGCTTCAAATGTATTTATATATGTTGTATATATATATATATATATATATATATATATATATATATATATATATATATATATGGAGAATAAACACACTGTTTGTCCTTAAATGCATTATTGTGAAAATATGATGTGCGAAAAAAGACACAGAATGATACTTCGACAGTGCTTAATAAAAGCCTAGCAATGGGCAATTCAATTGAAATATACTTATTTCAATAAACGTACAATTATTTTTTTCTTTGATTATTAATGGAGCATGAAATTGCAATTTTCACGAGAAGTCTTAAACAGAAGCAACTTCTTTATATTATGTATGCTTTGGATACAATTACGATTTAACATTTTAATAAAGTTATTAATAAATAAAAAAAGTATATAAATCCAATACATGATTGCATGTAACATTCTAAGCCTAATATTTTACGCAACATTCACGCATAATGCAAGATGTATGAGTTGATCGCCTCGAAAAATCCTAAGGCGAATAAAAGGAGTGACAAAGGAAAAGCTACAAAACCGTTAAATTCGATTACTAAAAGAAATCTATGTTTCGAAATGTTGCACAAATATATATAGAATAATTTCAAAGTAAAATTAAATAAACGGGAAAAAGTTAAAAACAAATGCCAATAAATGTAGATTTTTAAGTTAAATCGGTTCGAATTACTTCGGATTTCTATTGTGGATATGATGTTTGTAGAATAAATCCCTGCGCCATTGTAGGGTGTTCATAATATGATCATAATTGGAAGGTAAAGCACCCCGCATCGTTCGTGGAATATGAGGGATGATTGAAAATAGTAACTGATTACTTGGGAAAATTAGAGAGTTATTAGGTTGTAATTCAGTTACGATGCATGAATAAATTGAATCCTTGACACTACAATCATTCAGTGGGCATTCTTGTTTATTTTCGCTATTGCAATTGAATCAGGCATTTGGTGGAGAGGATTAATTCATCTGCTTTAATTTTATCATAATTCAGTGCGATTATTGTTAAGGCTTAATTCGGTATTGATAATATGATATTTTAAACGAGTATTTTTTATTTAAGATAATACTATATTAATGTTAATATTTAAAAGGTTTTTTCGCAGCTTTAAAGAATTCATTCAGGATATTGGTTTAGTCGTTTTAACGTTTGAACAAGATATTTTTATTCTACATTCTGCACTTGCGTGTATTAGAGATAAATGGTTTATTCAGCGGTTACTTGTTACTGTCGAAATACATCTTCATCCGTAAATTTAAAGTTAAATATCGTTTATTGATATATATATATATATATATATATATATATATATATATATATATATATATATATATATATATATATATAAACATGTATATATATATATAAACAATTTATTAAAAAAGAAAATCTCTCTTTTGGCTTATAACATCTGTAAAAATTTCTCAAAAATACCCGTTTACGTAACTGTTATTTTTGTCCAACTCCTAAAATTCTAATTTATTCTAAGCCAACCATTTCCAGTATCATCTTATTTTTCCTAGATCATTTCAATTCTAATGTATATAGCTAATAATGACTACGCGTCCGGATAAAAATCCCACGAAAAAAAAACGACCAAAAATAATCTTCAACCGTTTCGAAAATTAGAATAAATATCGACTGAACCGTTGACTCTTCCGAAACTTAAGAACTAGTTGACCCCTTATTCAACTCAGTAGTCTGTCTTTTTTTATTTCTTACACTGCTTAAATCTTATTTCTTTCTCCTTTTCCCAATTTTATTATTATTATTACTCCTACCATTATTACTTAATTAACAACATGTTCTTACTTTTTAAATTTTACATTATTTCAATAAACCCACAAGGCAAATATTCACTCCTCCTCCATTCTGCGAAAAAATACATGTCAGGAACAAGAAAATCACGCACAATACCGATTCGAGAAAACATCAATTATATAAAAAATAAAAATGAAAAAAATCTTATAAGCATTCACAAAGTCTCATCTCACCAAAAATAATACTTCAAATAACAAAACACAGTTTCGTGGAAACCCAATTTTGTCCACGTCATCAATTCTGAGCTCAGCTACATCATCTATACCACCTCACAGAATATCAAAAATAAAAAAAATAAAAAATCACAGTCGTTTACAAAAAATACACAGAAATTTGCAATTAGTCGTTTCCAAAAAAAAAAGCGACACACTAATAAACTTCCAGAAAATCCTTCACAAAACAAAAGTTCAAATCGATGGAAACTAAAATTGTCCACGTCACTCAACTCTAGAAGTTTTTTTAAAGAAAAAATAAAAAAATCACATTTTACTTATCCAAGTAATTTTTTATTATGGCCTCTTCTGCCATTTCCTAAAAAAACATACATTTTAACATTTCATAGAACAATTTACAGCGATTTACATACAATTTCCACACCAGAAAAATACATAAGAAAAAAAAAGTACAATTAGAAAGAAAAAGAATTCTCACATTAGCAGCATGTCCATTGTTTCTTGACAAAAGACACCGAGTTTTACAGTCTAAAATTGCATCATTTTAAATGTATATGATTGTGGAACTTCTAACTCATAACAAATATTTTTGATTGATATCTCTCTGGTAATTGTGAAAGGTGATTTTACTGAACTAAGTTCTATTTCTATTTCTTTTTTTCTTTCTGCTTTACACGTTGCTGTATACTCAAAATCAACAATTTATTATCAGTATGTCGATCTATATATCTGTGTTTTTCAATTTCTCCTGTTTATTTTTCTACACCGTAACGTTAATATTTTTCTTTCTGTGTTTTCAATTTTCATGTTCAAAATCAAAGATTCGTTATTTGTATGTCGATCGAGCTATCTGTTTTTCTCTTATTTTTTCTTAATTTACAGTATAAATTAATCTATACATAATTTTAATGTGTCTATTTTTCTTCTTTTTTATCGTTGCGTCTATATTTTATTTTTTCACCGCGGTTCTTTTTTTAATGAACCCTACGTTGTTTTCTTATTAATTTCTTTATCTTTTCATCTTTTAGTCTAATGTACAATATTTTTTTCATTGTGTCTATATTTTTTTATACTGACAACCAGGTTCGATTTTTTTTCACACTGTTGTATGAGTTCACTGGCACCAAATTGAGCGTTCTGGTTCACTGGCACCAAAATAAGTGCTTGTTGCGTTATATCATAAAGGGGATCGTGTGTGATATATTTAATCAGCCTTAATGTCGTGTGTGATCGTCTAGTCAGAATTAACATCATATGATCGTCTAGTGGTCCAGTCTATTAAATAATATGTTCATATGCCTTTGTGTGTGTGTGTGTGTGTGTGTGTGTGTGTGTGTGTGGTACATGTATTTGTCAACATACCTTCTGCGTCTTTGATGTTGTGTGTGTGTGTGTATGGTACATGTATTTTTCAACATACCTTCTGCGCCTTTGATGTTGGTCTATCTGGAACATCTATTCTTGGAGGGGAGACTGGTACTTGTCTTAGACGAATATGCATTCACTCCAACACGATGAATTGGTTTTATAGTTCTTATTTCACTTTCCAGATGTCTCGCAGAATGATAGAAGGTAAATCTGGCCTGTTTCTTGGTCTCGTTCATACACACGTTGGCGCCCCCCCCAGTGAAGGAGAGGAGACAACGGTAAAGCCGTCCGTCCTCTTCTACGCCCAAACCAAATCTCCACAATTCAGCTAACCTGATCACGTGACTCACACAATCCGATCAGCTGACTTCCGGTCAACGTGTCTACGATATAATTTACACACCTCCCCCCTCTCTCTCTCTTGATACATTCTCTTATATATATATATATATATTCATCCACATACAGTACTGTTTTGCCGTTTTACCGCTCATCATTGGTAATTTGTATATCACTTTCCAAATGCTCAACCTAAAATAGAGAGCATTATAGTCATCTACCTAAAGGACACCGAATTGAAGCAGTCGTAAATAATTCTTCGAATCTGTTAGGAAATTCTACTACTCCCCTCCTCAATCCACGGTAATTTAAAATAAACCGGGCATTTCAAGGGTCCAAACTTTTTAGGGGATTTAAAATCCGTAACCTTTTTGAAAATACAGTCATCAATAAGGTCAACAGGATAACCATTTATTATCGGTGTCCTTGCGTTTGGTACATACTACGAGACCTGCTTTTCCGTCTTTTCGCAAGGATAGTTTGCCTTACATCCAAAATAGTAATATTGTATATCAGTTTGGATGCCAGTGCGATGCTGGTTATGTTGTGCGAACATCCTTGCACCTTTTGACTCGTATAAACCAGCATGTTCCATCGAAGATCAGACAAGGGAGGATGGGGGCTGGTGGTCTCCTTCCTTCTGCAGCCTTGGACTCTGCTATTGGCCAGCATTTGGTTGACAACCCGTGCTGTGCCGATAGATATAAAATAGATTGGTTCGAGGTGCTACATAGAGCGGACTCCAAAAACCATTTAAAGATTTTGGAGGCCGTCTCTATCGCGGTGCGTCAACTTTCTTTGTGCCGGCAAAAAGAAACATCAAACGCATTGTTTCTCTTCGGGGAACTTTGAATTTTTCTTCTCCCGCTTTTTTTTTCTCCCTCGTTGTGCCAATATTTTAATCGTTTTTTAAACGTAAATACATTTAATTAGTGTCCCCATACGTTTGGCACATTTAATAAGTTCCCCATTAGAACTCTTTATTTTCGACACAATATTATTTAGGTTGCTATCGATTTTCTCCTGACGAGATAATAGCCGAAAGAGCTCTCGAGAAACTTCCGCCTATTTCTTTTTTTAAAACTATATATAAATTCTGTACCTCTAAACATTTATATATATATATATATATATATATATATATATATATATATATATATATATATATATATATATATATAGTAACCACATACGGTTTCGGTGTATACGTTGTTTATATAATCAGTTCTTTTCCATATACGGATTTATATTTTCTTTCTGGAAACATTTCTTACTCCATTACTCACGTAGTATCAAACATTAACCTGAGCCATTCTTGTATCTATTCATGTCGATTTCGTGACATTCATAAAAATGAGACAATAATGACGGTCAAAATCTATGTGTACTGAATCACCGGATGAGGTCAGGCATTTTTTTTTATTGATGCTAGCTTCTTTGTTAGCAGTCTTTTCAATTGTAAGGCTTGTAAACAATTCTATGTTTCAAATATTTATAAAATATTTAGTATAATATCCCCATACACACATTATATATATATATATATATATATATATATATATATATATAAATATATATATATATATATATATATATATATACGTATATATAGTACGATCAATTGAAATCTTAATCGTAATTGAAGAAAATCGGAAATGTTGGTTGCATCTGAATCGATATCAGTAATATTGTGTCTTTTATCTGATGCCGAATATGATATTTTATCGTTTGTTTTGTATGTTCCAGTTTTTATTTTAATCTTTCATTGTTGGCAGTAATGATTACATTATAAATATTTGTTGGTTTTAAAAAACCATTGCAACTAAAAACTTATAGAACTAACTCCTTACAAGTTATTTTTATGTTTACCAACAAATATATAGCATGGTAATCCAAAAATAAAATAAAAGACAACAACAGCCGTGTAGCTAAATCTTAAGAGGTTTTTCAAGAATCGGAAATGAAATCAGTAAACTATCGGATTTCGCAATTTAAAAAAATGGAATCGGTAATTGCATCGAATTTGTGAAAATAATTGGAATCACCCCATCTTTAATATATATATATATATATATATATATATATGTGTGTGTGTGTGTGTGTGTGTGTGTGTGTGTGTGTGTGTGTGTGTGTGTACATATATGTTTCTGTCGGGGTTGCTCCCCTAGCCTTATCCATTTCCATCGCTCTCACAAGGCAGTGAGGCCATTTGACCCATGGCTGGGATAGAGATTGGTAATGTGTCAGGGCATGTCCACACGTCGGTGGGCCGTAGCACAGTCCCTCTGGGACTCCCTACTGTTCCGAGATCCTCTACTGATTCAGCCTGGAGTCGCATGACAACCAGTTACCGTGTGTGACTACGAGGAGGCACAGCAGAGGTCTTGATGATGGAGAGGCTGTGTACTGACAGGAGAAGACTTACGCACTCGGCTTCTCGTTTCGCGCAAGGCTAGCCAGTGGTGGTTGCTGAGAGCGAGATGGTGCGTAAGCCAAGACGCTAACTTATAGCTAACACACTTGCGCATCACATCACCCTGTGTGCATTGTATATATATATACACACACACACAGCCACCGCGGGATATCCCTTCTTTCCATCGCCGGGAAAATCCTGGCCCGCGCCCTTCTCAAACGCCTGCTTGTGCACCTTGAAGATGGTCGTCTTCCCGAGAGGCAGTGTGGCTTTCGAGCGGGCCGCGGGACGACTGATATGATCTTTGCTGCACGCCAACTGCAGGAGAAGTGTGTCGAGCAGCACCGGGGCTTCTACACCACGTTCGTCGACCTGACCAAGGCCTTCGACACTGTTTGCCGAAATAGCCTCTGGCGGATCATGAAAAAATTTGGTTGTCCAGACAGGTTCATCGCCATTGTCAGGCAGTTCCATGAGGGCATGACCGCTCGTGTCCTGGATGACGGCGACCCCTCAGGGCCCTTTCCTGTGACCAACGGGGTCAAGCAGGGCTGTATCTTAGCCCCGACGCTCTTCAGCATGATTTTCTCTGCCATGCTCCAGGACGCTTTCAAAGACAGTCACTCTAGCATTGTCATCAAGTACAGATGTGACGGGGAATTGTTTAACATCAGGCGAATGCAGGCAGTCACGAAAGTGAGGGAAACCATCATCAGATACCTTCTCTTTGCCGATGACTGTGCCCTTAATGCCCCAAATGAGATAGAGATGAAACGTCAAATGGACGGATTTTCCACCAGTTGTGACAAAGAAGACATCAGTACAAAGAAGACAGAAGTTATGTACCAACCCGCCCCAGGAGATGCATACCATGAACCCGACATCACTGTCAAAGGGCAGAAGATCCATGCTGTGGAGCAATTCACCTACCTTGGCAGCACCCTCTCCTGCACCGCCAACATTGACATTGAGGTTAACCATAGGATCTCCACAGCGAGCAGTGCATTTGGAAGACTTAGAGACAATGTGTGGAAGAGGAGAGGCATTACACTCGCAACCAAACTGAAAGTATACCGAGCGGTCGTCCTGACAACCCTACTCTACGCGTGCGAAACTTGGACGCCATAAGTCTTGAAGCGCGCGGGGCTCCATACCATCACCACCATAATCCGCAAAACCCAGCTCCGGTGGGCAGGCCATGTCTATCGCATGCACGACAGCCGAATCCCCAAACAACTTTTCTATGGGGAACTCAGCCAGGGAAAGCGGAATGCAGGGGGCCAAAAGAAACGATATAAAGACTGTCTGAGAACGTCCCTAAAAGACTTTGACATCAGCCCCCAGTCTTGGGAGAGTCGCGCTGCTAAACGTTCGGCCTAGCGTTGCGTCATTAGCCTAGGAGCCGACAGGGCAGAGAATCAACGCATGACACACGACCAGCAGAAGCGCAAGAGGAGGAAGGAGAGAGCTGCCGGTTCACAGCCTGCCGATACCGCCTTCACGTCTCCAGAGTGTGGAAGAGTCTGCCGAGCACAGATTGGCCTCATCAGCCATCTCAGGACCCACAAACTCCTGACGCCGAACTGATTGATACCTTGGTCATCGTCGACTTCGACGGACGAGCAAGAAGAAGAACATATATGTTTATATATGTATATACATACGTATATATATATATATATATATATATATATATATATATATAAATAAATTTGAGTATCTAACACTTTTATCTCGTCTAAAATTCAAATCGAATTTGTTTCACATGTCTGCGTAGTTTATGTACACAATATCAAGTCAGTTGACCCAGAATTAACGAAGTAATTTGGCAGAGACATTTTCGCATACACTAAGACAATGTTATTTATATATTATTTTCCCATAAACATATATATTTTACGCATATAATATTTTCCCCAAACATCAAAAAGAGCGCATACGGCGCCTTGTATTCACAAATGTGTACCCTCTCATACTGGGTAGACTCATTGTTTTTTAACGTCAGTTACTTATTGAAAACCGGTATATTAACATCATTGTGCCTTATACTAATAATACTCATACGTAAAACTACCGCTTATAAAATGTTAAAAAAACTTGTTTTTAAATAACGATAAATGTGCATTATATAAAGATGATTTTACAATGTCAATATCACACGTAAACTTCTGCTTCATTAACCTCGAATGTAACCATATTCCATGTATTATTTTCCATTGTGATTATCGAAACACAATGTTAATGATTAGTGAGGAAAAACAACAACGGTGACATCAAAACAAAGATTATATTATGACCTGGGCAACGTTGGATGTCCCAGGAAGAGCGTTGACTAACCGACATTTGAACTGATGGCAATGTTATGTAAATATCAAAGTGTTTCGATAACGGAAGAATTCTTTGAAATAAGATTGGAATTGAATGTAGAAATAATTAAGCGAGAAATATGTAAAATGATAAAACATTTAGAAGAATGTTTAATAATATCGGATTGGAACGTTTGTTGTTAATAAACAAGGATATGTGACAAAAATCAGGCAAGGATTTTGGTCACGTATATACAGGGCGTAACATGCTTAGAGACACCTGAGAAAGTTAGTTGAGTCTGTAACGGCGGCTGGAAAGACAGTCGACAGACAAGATGGCACCAAGCAGGGGCAAGATCGCTAATTAAGATATAGACAGATATGTGTCAGTGTTCAACCTTTCCAAGATGGGAACAACATTTGGAATAAAGGTTGCCAAAATAAACTCGATACCTGTTGTACGTGGTAGAATTCTCGTTGCAGTTTCCACCCGACAAGATCAAAGATGGCCGTGTTCCCTAATTGACTGAATGTTGTAACCCCATGGATCGGTATTCGTCTCTTTTGTGAAGCTGTGCCTTCCTTTATCTATATTTTGTATAGATATTTTATTCTGTTCTTTATTTGTCTTTACATGCTAACAGACAGCAGATAAGTTGTTTTGGACATTTAGAAAACTAGGCGATCACATGTAAATACATGTAAGAACAGACGACATCCAATAAGGCACTCGTTACATATATGTGTGTATATATACGGAATATATACACACCTCCCCGACAATGCAATATATAACCGTTTGGTGCCGTTTCAAACCCCCTCTATATTACATATACCCGTTTTGATACCCGCTATCTTACACAAACAAGGCTAGGATCAACGAAATTTTTAAAAAATACAAAAAACGACAAAAAAGACGGGGAAATTAACACGCCACGAAATGGAAGAGAATAATTAGGTTCCTTATCTGAAGTAAACTTGAGAACTGGATGAATACTGTTATTGGGGTTCTTATTAAGTTTGTAAAATTTTGTTTGACAAAAAAACTACAACTCACTTGTTAATTATTTTCGCATAAAACATTACAAGAATAAAACAGAAATTTTTACGGTGGATCGTTGTTTCTTTTTATTTTCGTTATATTTGTATTTTTCTAGTGATTTTATTACATTTAAGTGTTTTTTAGTATTTTCCATTGTTGCACTTTTTCCGAATTTAATTTAGTAACAGCCAAATTAGACGTATGTAAATTCATCTTTTAACCATATAAAAGACTGTATTTTGACAGACAAAAAGATCCCCTTTTGTCGAACCTTAAAGGTTCTAGTAACAGTTCAGGAGAGAGAAAGAATAGAATTAAACGATAAGAAAAGATTAAGAAAGAAGCAAAACTTACTTTGAAGGTAAGGATAGTTATGTTAGAAGCAAGGATAAGTTATACGGGACTTTTATAAAGAGAAGAATTGTCATTCCTGCTGGAGCATAAATATAAAAAATATGTCTCGTTAGATTTTCTTATTTTATCAAATAAATCTGCGTCTTTTTCAGCTATCTATATATGTCGGCTTTTACTTGGGGGAAAATATTACCTGACCTGATGTAGTTTCGACAGCTTAGTCCAACGAAAACTTTTCTATTAGAGAAGTCTCTTCTTGCTGCACCATTGAAGATTATACACTTTCCTTTTCACTTTGAATATTTCCTGAGTAACAAGAAAATTGTTGTTTGCAACGTCACTTTTTTTTACTCGTCTGAGGTTAACTTTTGCACTTATTTCTCTTCCTCTGGACAAGACTTTTGACTTGATTTTTAAGACTTTTCTGTCTGAACTTTGCCGGCATCTTTCTCTTCATTTTCGTCACCTAGACGAGCATGTAACTGACGAAATAGGACGTTGAACTAGAGCTTCCTGATGTCTTACCACGATGGATTACTACACCCAGGTCCGACATTTTTAAACAACGACTATTCACTCCCAAAGACCTAGGCATTAACTGCGTTTTTTCACTTCCACGCTTTCGCTTAAATCGGCGAGAAAAAAAATCACTCGACCAATCGTCAACAAAGAAACAGTCACAACCTTTCAGTAGCAGTCTACAACTACTTGCATAGAGTTGTGGGTTAAAGATAGAAGAAAAGAGAGAAAGAAGGTAGATGGAAGCATCCAATTCTGACAACTTTAATAATCGGCTATGATCGACGAGATACCGGAGGTTGACGTCATGCCGAACGACCAGTTAGTTACGTCTAGTTCAAATTCTACACAAGTAGCCAAATTTTAAAAAAAATTACCAACACGTTTTGAAGTGTTTCTACGTAGTTTTAATATGTTTTGAACTTATGAACTCCACGCATCCCATGTTTTTCCCCTTCTTTTCCGCAACCAATCTTGAAAATTGTTACCGATAACATGTCTCATGACCAAGAAGTGGGTGCTAATTTTACCTTAAATCTATATGAGAAAGTGATCTCTCACTCTAAAATGTTAAATATGTATTACGTTGAAAGAAATTCCTTCTTTTATATTATTTTTAAAGGCCGGTGAAATGTATAAGCCCAAAAAGTAGATTTGTTTTGTTAGGGGGTTAACTACGCTTGGTTAGGGCTTATAAAATAGCTAATATTAAAAGAACATGTCAATTGATCAATAGTTTTTTCTTTTGTTTATTTTACAGTAGAAAAACATTTGTTTCGTTTTTATTCTTTGAAAAGGATTTGAACTTGCAATGATAATGAAACCGAAATAATCATTCTAAGTCTAATCAAAAGTATTCGTGAACAATATTTATGAAAAAATTATCTATATATTGTTTAAAATTAAAAATAAAATTATATTGTGTAACATTATAAATACTTCCTGTTTATACTGTTTCAACGACTGGATTTTAGTAATTTCTTCGCCTTTAAACTGTCAATTAAAGAATATATATAAAAATATATTAAATCGTAAATATTTGTTTTTTTTAAACCATTCTAATTTGTAATGAAAAATGCAAATAAAATTTGTAAAATGCCGATGAATAAACGTAAAAACAAAAGGAGTTTACAGTTTTCTTTTTATTTGCATATTTTAAACGCGAAAATTGAGAAATAGCTGCCATGGCTTTGTTTTTATGTTATTAGGCATGCGCAGAACTTTTCAAAATGGAAGATGTACGCCCGTTAATGCGGTTTACATGCCCAAGCAAGACGATTTGAGTTTTATAATATAATGGATATATATGGATAGTGCCATCAACTATATATACATATATATATATATATATATATATATATATATATATATATATATATATATATATATCCACAGCCAAAGAACGTCGCGACTCTCAACAAACTGGAAGTCCAAGACACCATTTTTGCCCTCATTTAGGTTTATCAATCAGACATATCCAAACTCGGAATTCGAAACCTGAGCCGTTTAAGTTTAGTAATTCTCATCCATATCATTATCTTCTTGATTAGTTACCTTCCAGGTCACGAGGACTTGGTGACGAAAGACTGAAATTCACAAAAAGGAATATACACAGCTTGACGACGAGAAACTTGAATTCACAAAGATGATACTGACAGCAACTTGGTAACCAGAACTAAAATTTCAGAAAGTACCACCACCCACAAAATTCGTTTCGAATAAAAAAGAAAAACGATAGTTTACATTAGTAATTACTAGGGCTATTACAACAGAATATTGTTTTCATTGTTTTAACTCTCGAGTATATATCCGACACAGTTAGACACAGTTAATCAACCGAGAACCACATTACTCTATATAAAAGCATATAATATATCAATAGATACACACTCGAGAGTCACAACAATGAATAGAATATGCTGCTATGTCCTAACCCTACTAATTACGCACTAAAATTACCAAACAAGGATATAGCATTCTCAATAAATTTTCAAGTGGGAATACAAAAATGCAATAAACCTTCGAGTGGGAATACAAAAAATACTCTTAACCCCATCAAAACCATTTGCATAATGTCACTCGAATTACATTAGAAACATATTACCCGTAGAGGAAGAGGAAGCGCTGATCAACGTAATTTTAAAAACGCTTTAACTAATCATGAAAACGTTTTAATTAATGATAAAAGAAGAAAAACGGTTTATCGGCACGGACGAAAAATATTTTCAAAACTGTACTTGAAGATTTCGAATCGTCGGCTTCGTTCACTATACACAAAGAATTTATAAATTAATTTGAGTTAATATGATAGTTATATATATATATATATATATATATATATATATATATATATATATATATAGTCTAGGAAGTTTTTAACTTTTGAAACTATATAAAAACACTTACTGAATTTTTATATTTTTAATATTTTATATTTTTCGATATTATATATATTTTATATTTTTTATATATTATATATTTTTATATTTGTTAATCATTCGTTGAAAAACTATGTTATCAATCAGTCCTTTAATTATCTCAAATCAATGCACCAACCCGCTCTATAGAATTCACATGAGCCCTAATATGAATTTAAGGTATCATCAGTTGCTTACCATAACATTGTTTTGGGCATTTAAAAAAACAGTATATTAAATCATGGTTCCCCAGCAGTGTTGATCAAACACCCCCCTTAATCACAAGAATAAAAAATGTTCCTTACCTGTGAGTTTTGTCCCTGTCTCAAAATGGAGAAATTTTTTAATTTACCAGGGTTGTATTTATAAGATTAGGATAAATCTGTTTTACTACTTATCACTCCCTACTACTATTAGTACTTTATATATTTGCATTCTTATTTATTTATTTAAAATATATAAAATTTATATATATATATATTTATATATATATATACACTTTTTTAAAAATATAATACACATTTTATACATTACTAATACAGTTTTGGATGTCTTTTATTAATATATTCTGGTTAATTTTATGCGATTCAATATTTTATTCATCGTTTTATGCAATAACAATTTAGGTACAATGCGAATTATTTTATCTGACACTGTTGCTGCGGACTGCCAGTCACCAATTCTTTTGACTCACTGGAAACTTATAATGTATGTCGCTCTTGAAAAAGTTAACAAATACGGAAGTAGAAAATAGTAATAAAGCAACACTACTTACCATACAGTTTGTGTTTTGTGCCTATTGCAGAGCATAACTTACAGAATTTGAAATAATACTGCTTGATATCTTATCATAATACATGGTACAGGCTTTTCATTGTAACTTATAAAGTGTGTATGTGTGTTGACGTAATGCTGTTTTAATTTGACGTGCAAAGACACCTATCTTTACGATTGATTGAACGAAATCAATGATGCGTTCCATCACGATCACGCAGATGCTGTCAGTTTTATTCTCAGTGGTAAATTACGGATTCTAAGAATGATCGGAATTTTTCTCACCAGAAATGTGTGTGAAAATCGTCCTATGAACAATGTATTTAGAATGTTCTGCTGTGCATTCTGATTTTTCATTTGGAATCTTTAATCAAAATTTACATTTCTTGTCAATAACTTGTTTATAGAATTAATTTTTTGCTTTCACAACTTACTAATTCTTTTCATTTTATTATTATATTGTCCTCCGTCTTCTTTACGAGTATGGTTATAATATTTCGCTTGCTCTTTACTTAGTTAGTCCGTACTTTACCATTTAAAAAGGGCCAAGTACAATTTCTGCCTACAAATGCCAAAATCCAGGGAATTAGGCTTTTAAAAGACAAACTTAACAACTATGGACAATAATATGATACTGATGCCCTTTTTTAAAAATCTTATTAGAATAACAGATGAAAATTGTTGAAATAATTTGAGAAGGGAACTCGTTGTAATTCCGATATACAGCGGTTCTTCACTGAATACAAAAGTCAGCGCAACATTACGTGAAAAAGGGGGAACATTCAAAGGAAACCGAGCAAAACAAAGAAAATTGTCAGTGAAGATGTGCTGGGCTTAAGAAGTAAATTGAAAATTGTCTATTTTACAATGTGATTTTATTGTTCGTATTGAACTGTACAGCACATTCAAACTTCCCGAGTATTTTTAAAATTTATCTTATTTTAGTCAATTCTCTATGCAACACTATTTTCATAGAAATGTCAAGAAACTCAGAATTTTTGTTATTTGTTTTTTTTTTTTTTTTCGTCCGAAAATAATTTTGGAGCTATTCAGAAAAATATCAGCTTTATCAAAATATTTGTTGATTCAATATTCTGCGGTAGATCTTGCAGAACGGAAACCATATTGCGTGTCACTAAGAAGGTTATTTTTGCTGACGTTGACTATTTCTCTATTTAATATGGATTCCAGCAACTTACTCATAACACACAGGAAACTTATTGGTCTGTACTGAGAGGGAGATGACTTATCACCTGAGTTTTTAAATACAGGGCATACTGATGAGGTTTTTCAGGGTGTTGGAAAGCACTTCTCCTTAAGGAACACTTAAACAGTTTCGTAAGTATGGGAGCAAGTTCTGGTTGAAGCTTTTTTAACACAATAATTGGGATGCCGTCAGGGCCAGTTGCTTTACTGGAATCAAGGTTCTTGATTAGCTTTGCGACCCCATGCCCAAATATTCGTATGCTGCATAGCGTGTTCTCTGTTATAGCAGGAAATATGGGAAGTTGGTGGCCTTCGTCGCATAGGGTAGAATTAGCTGCAAAGTTCTTGGCAAATAGTTTGGCCTTGTCTGAAGCTGACGAAATGATCTCTGATCCGTTGATAATAGTTGCAATAGAACGCACACTTCTGTTCAGGATCCTATTTGTTATATGCCAAAACTGGTGGGAACCAAACCGCTGATCAGCTACTTTGGATTTAACGGACTGGGCATATAGCTCTCTTGCATTTTTTATTACGCTTTTACAGTGATTGCTGGCGTTCCTGAAAGCAGCTTTAGTCTCAGTGCATCTATTACGTTGGTAGTTATGGAAAAAGTGATTTCTGTGCGTGATGGCAGCAGCGCATTCTGGGGAGAACCATGGCTGCCTGGTAGTTTTTTTTTGGAATTTTTAGATGGTATGAATCGCTCTATGCTTAAAGTTAACCATTCGGTCAGGTCGGATACTATAGAGGACACATCCTTTTAAAACATGGAATGCAGAGGTAGCTCAGATATTAATGTACGGAAGCTATTCCAGTCAGCACTGGAGTATACAGTACGGTGGAGGGGTACGTCTGGGGACTTATTACATTTCATTTTTATCTTAACTGATACAACGGAGTGGTCGGAGGATCCTAGAGGAGAAAGAAAGGAACATGAACATGAATAGAGGCGCCACATTACTCATTCCATTGAATTTCCACGAGTTTAGCTAGTATTTATTATTTTTGTTCAAATCATTTAAAATGGTTTTAATCATCCCCTTAAATAAAATAAAATTTTGTTGTCATGAGAAAACTCGTTTTGTTTATTTAATGCGAGTACACATGCGCCCATTCAAGCCTTATTTGAGAGATTGCTGCATAAAAGAGAGTAAAATGTGAATCTTGTCTTTAGTTCCAGTAGCCGCGTATCTCTCACTTCCTTTATGTTTCAATGACAAAACCACTAACAAGGCACAAACCATACAATGGGCGATGTTTCTGAAAAAGAGGGAGCAAATACTGTTTTCTGGGTCAAAATCTTTTTAACTTAACAATTATCGTTAGCAAGTTTTTCGATGTGAAGTAATATGTTCTTAGCTTATTACATCAAGTGGCTTCATGGTTCGCTGGAAACGATTATCATGAAATAAGTTTGTTTTTAAATTGTAAGAATCGTTACTTATGTCGTCTTCTAATATTTATTTAAAATAAATATATTCTATTTCTCAGTACGAAAAACGTAGTGTCTGGATTTACATTCCGCATCAACATCCGTCTTTGAATCATATTCATTTTTCGTAATTTTAATAAGAGGTTAAATGTTGAAGAAAACCCAAAGTTTCTTGACGGAAATATCTTTAATAACCGAGAAGTGTTATAGAAATATTAGGTTTTAAATATATATTTTAATATTTATTTTCAGAAAAATTAATTTAAAACCAAGCAAGTGTTTAAAAAAAAAACTAATAGATTATATGTTCCAGAATGGCCTAAATCAATTCACTAAACAGCACGGTTTGCACCACTTTAATGAAAATTAATATCATCAAATAATGATAATAAACCTTATATCTAGAATTATTGTTCAACATTTTTATCAAAATCCATAAAATGTCCTGAAATTTTTTTACGTCATTGTTTGCTTATCACTAGGAATCTAATTAATTAAAAAAAAATAACATATGTAAATTCGAAAATTACCAAGTGTGCCTGTATTTAATATTTTTTAATTACATTTTCACCCCAGACAAGACACAGTCAAGCTTTCATATAAGGGGCTACGATTAGGGGTATAATTGCAGGGATACTATGTAGGGAGTTGAGCAGCAAGATGTCTGTTTACATTACGCATAAACTTCTGAATGTCAGTAGAGTCAGGGAAGCATTAAATCCGGAAATGGATTTCCAACGCCTAGCAGATCTGGAGAAGAAAAAACTATTAGAGTAGAAGGCTTTTTGGCATCTGGGGATCTCTACTATATAGAAGTGCAATTTTTCTGCTTGTCGGGTTTTCGGGGGTATTTACATCGATAGGGCGCAAAAGCTTGTAGTTTGAGTGAACATCTAACATTAAAATACTTGTAAAACAGGCTGAGGTATGCATAATTTCGTCGATGAGAGAGAGGCTCAAGCCTAGCTGACAGTTTGAGTCCTATTAGGTAGGCGACTCCCTTTTGAACCCTGCCTAGAAGTGAGTGACTAGTAGCAGATGCACTAGCGAAATCGTGACAACAATACGCCATACGTGGACGAACTGTGACCTTCAAGATACTCTCAGGTGTAAGTAACTTCCTAACACGGTAGAGAGAGTCAACCTTCCAAGCAGAAGCCGCGGCAATGTCCTCGATGTATCTATTCCAACTCATATTTCCTGTGAACGTTAAGCCGAGTAGTTTGAACAAAGTACTTTCATCCAATGTATTATTAGCCATAGCTATTATACATGGAAATATTGTGAATTTGATAAATTCTTAATATGTATTGTTCAAATATTGCAAACACCGTAGCTTTTAACGAGTGGATTCCATTTTTGTCATCGTAAATTTATATAGTCCATATTCCTTTTTAGTTACGCAAACTAACTGAAAAGATAATTTAGATACTATAGGAATGAATCATGTACATAGAAATATATAAATATATACACATACATGGCTTTATATAAAAAGATATTGCTGTTACATAGGGGGTATATATGGGGACATGTATAACGGGGATGATAACGGACATAACGACGATGAGTGTGACGATTTTGATGAGAAGACATTTATAACAGATTAGGATGAGTCTTGTTAACACCTATAGAGGGGAGATACATTACTGATGATGGAGGAGCCACCTTGTAAGGGGGTTATATAAGCGTATATTACAAGATGATGATAAAATACATTTACCTTTCACGTTGGTGGAAACACGACACGAAGACAACAGTTACAAAATATTAGATGATATTTTTATTATTACACCGGTGAATGATGATGTCAGGAATTCAACTTGTATGGCTATATGGTCTACTCCCCCTCCCCTCACTTCTAAGAGGCTCTCCTCTCGATCTTTCCTGATTCTTTCTCTGACTCTGACTCTGACTCTCAACTCCCTAACTTCAACTCCACAGATCCAATATATCGAGAAATTTAGTTTGTTTCTGACGCTAGAATGTACTGTCGACCAACGTGACTATATCACATTTTCTACACATGTCAGTCCGACACACTTTTGGCAACAAAGAATTCTCAATTCTAATTGTTTAATGTCTTACCTATATGCAGACAATATTTTTTTGTATATTCGCATTGTCCATTCATTTAACTGACATATTTAATATCCAGATGTCTTAAAGAATGAACAATCGACTCTTTTTCCAACATAATTAATATTTAGCTATTTTAATAGAATTAACAATGGACTTAAATCTTGACTTATTTTCACGTGGTTTTACATATGTTGGTCCAAACACACTTTTGGCAAACAAAAGAATCCTCAATTTTTTCTAACCTATTTTAAACAATATATTTTAAATCGCGTTGTGCATTCATTTAATCGACATGTTTAATATCTAGATTTCTAAAGAATGGAAAATAAACTCTTTTTCCGATATAAACAATATTTAACTATTTCTAATAGAATTAACTATAGCCTGAATTTATAACATTCCATTTTTCCATTATCTTTAACATTTGCATACAGGGTTCGATTCTAGCCTTATCCTAATATCATTTTCACTTATCTAGTATGTCTTCTTACTTACATGAGAAGGGCACAACCATTTCACGTAATATTAAAACTTACTAAAATATGTTACACTTACTAAAAATTTATAAATGTAAAACCAACCGTTTACTTATAGTTGAAGCAAAAATAAATGATTTGATTTCATGAATTACAATTTATTAACGTTGATGTGGGAGATATTTGAAAAATTTCGAGTAAAATGTCTTTTAAGATTTTAAATAAGACCATGCCACATGGTACATCAGAAAATGTAATTTAAAATCATATATATAAACCTATGTGTCTGTCTGTCTCCACATTTTCAAACTCTATCACTCCGAAAATAAATGTCACATAGCAGCACTAGGGGTCTCGAATTATTGAACTTTTATGGACTATTCTTTTATGGTATTTTAGCCGGTTAAAATAGTTTTTAAGGTGTCAAAATGGGTAAAAATTGAAAAGATCGTTATACATTTTGTACAATGATCTTAGTTTATTTTTAATTTTAAATCAGTTCATATGCGTGTTACAGAGGTACAGTGGTAACGTTACCAGCTTTGATTGCTGCATTTTTGCTTTCGGTTTCGATTCTAGCTAATGACATTCAAATATTCGTGTTTTCTTACTTGTATACGAACTATGGATAAAGTAAAATATACTAATTTAATCTCTAATCTAATATATAGAAGGATATATGTCTGTTTGTCTGTCTGTCTCTATGTTTTCAAACTCTATCTCTTTGAAACTAAAAGTTGCAAAACAGCGTTAGGGGACTAAAATAATTGATTTTTTTACACACCGCTCTTTTATGTGTTTTAGCTGGTTAAATTAATTTGTAGAAGTCAAAAATGGGCCAAAGTTAAAAAAAAAAACGTGATAAATTTTGTACATTCATCTTAGTATATTTTTAATTTTTAATTTTTAACCAGTTTACATCTATGTCACGTTTGTACAGTAGTAACGTATTCGGGTTTTTATGTTAAATTTTCGGTTTCGATTCCAGCTGATCTCACCCAAATATTTTTTTCACTCTTGAAATCACGACTCTATAAAACTATATACGAAATCTGGACAAATTAAAAGATCATATTAAAGTGTATTTTACGCCCAGGCAAAGCACCCCCCGCTAGTGATCACTAATTGAATAATAAATGATCTGAATTCGTGAATTACAATCTATTAATGTTGATGCGGGAGATATTTGAAAAAAATACTCAAGTAAATTGGCTTATTATCTTTTAAAGGAGAATTTACTACATAGGAAATAAGAAAACGTTTTTTAAAAGGACCATTGATAGAATAGTTAACACGAAAAATCTTGTAATATATTTCGTTTAAACACTCTCTGTTTCACTCATGTTAGTTCTTTCTCTCGTTTAGATTTTTTAATGGAAGTTTTATTACAGTTCGATATTGTAAAAATAATAAAACAAGTAATTCAAATTAATTGATTTTGTAATGGCGTGATCCTTTTCCCAACGAGCGGCTTGATAGTCATTGACTATTCCCAAATTACTTTTATGTAAAACATCTTCTTACACTAAGATCTAAAACGTAAAGTCGACGTAAATAATAATCCACATTCTGACCAGGAGTGATGATCACCTACTTAGAGTAGACCAAAGTTTTAATGTCAAAACATACAGTTTTTTTAATTTCATTTAAACATGTTGGTAATATTTACATTTTGTTTTTAAATCCTCGAAACAGTGTTCTATGGCAAACAACTAATGATCCATGGAAACTTAATACTATTGCGAAGTCGAAACAGCAAGTTGATTCAGCAACTGCAGAAGGTTAAATGACTAACTGAAAAATTAACTTAATATAAAATATATTAATACATTTGAGTATTTGTTTATAAGAATACTTCCAGTGATGACGTATTTCGTTTATATAATAGAACTCAATACAAAATAATACATTAGAAAAGATTTTTGTGTATTTTGTATGCATTTTTATTCGTAAAGACTGTATAAATATTCAGACATTCAAATAAGCTAGTGAATTGGTTATGGTTAAGTTATTAGTGACAATGTGTATGATAAAAGGGAATAGCTACAGCGGGAAATGAAACATATCTGCAAATGTGTTGCCAAATATTATGATATATAAAAATGTACATATGAACATAATTGAACCAAGTTTTCAAATAATAATCATTGTAAGAAAACACATTAGCTGGATCCCTTTTTATAGTATTCTTCTCAGAGATTAATTCACTTTTTATCTCTTCAACACAGGAATGCAATGTTGTAGAGATGAACGTACAGCACATAGAAACTTCGAGCACTGTTCTTGGAACCCATTAGATACAACACACTTTTAAACTTGTCATTCGATAATGAGAAAAAGATAAGCATTACACGAACAAATATATTCTAGGGCAATGATTTTAATCACGGAAAGAAGGGTTGATGCACACGCTTTTGTTAGCAGCTACCGTGCATGTATATTTATTAAACATTTTAATAATACTGGACACAATGACAATATTATTAATTGTTGAAGATAAAATAAAAATGTGAAGATTTATTGCAGTGTCGGGTACACGGATGAAAATTTCTCGATCTCGCACAGAGAACGTTCTCAAGGCGGTGTATATTAATTTTCTTTAGTCGTCACTGTGTAAGCAGAAAGAATATAGTCATCATTTGGAGCTAATGGGTGTTCAATGAGATTGTTTCTTTTTCTCCTTTTTCTTATATTTTTTTTATCTTTGTCTGCCATCGCTAATGATTCATCGTCTTTTGACTACGTTTTTGAATGATGGTGCCCCGCCCCCGTTGCCAACGTTTATTTTGAAAAGTGTCGACCGAAACATGTCTTAATAAAGTTTTATGTCCTCCCCACCCTTTATTTACCCATTTTGTCTGATTTATGTGTGTGTGTGTGTGTGTGTTTTCGAAACATTGGATTAGAGTTAAGTAGAAAAATATTTTAAGTGTATTTAATTTCTATTCGTTATCGCGCCTTTTCTTTATTAATGTATATGAATCTATAATGACATGCCTCAACAATTAATAATAATTGCACTGCGTACAGGATTATTCAAATGCTTATTAAAATTATGTACCCATAAAAAACTTTATATTTTTAAAAATATTTGTTTATATAAAATCATGTCGAAAATAAAAATGGTTACAGAAGGCACAACCAATAATCTATCGTCCCTTAAAGTCTCCAATTAAATAGGCCTCTTACTATTAACTAAGCTTTAGCCTCTGTCACATCGTCGAAATATTAGAACCATTTGCCTGTTTTACAATTACTTAAATAGATTTTCCTTTGATGGCCTCACAGCACGTGTTTTTCTCGATTTACGTACCTCCGACTTACTCGTTAAGCCGAAAATTGGTTGATGCCACATGATGCCAAAAAGTATTTTTACTCCATTATCTTCTTCCTTCGAACTGCTCGATTTTTCTTGTCTGTTTCCAGCTTCCATGACAATACTAATATCCAGAAGAATAAATCTAATGCGACGATACCTTTTGCTACTCAATTATCTACTAATAAAATGATCTCAAATAGTCGCCTCCTACGTCCAAGTGGTAACATGTCCCCGTTTTGGATGAGTAAAGGTGAAATAAGCTGAGATTACAGTTACAAACTCTAAATTCTATTAAGTATATTTCTTTCGTCCATAATGCAAACAGCACCTCCCCCCATTTAAAAGAGAGTCATCAGATATTAAGCCACAAAGCAACGACTGCTTCCCAGACACTCTTTCATAATCTAGGAAATGAGAGAGAGAGAGAGAGAGAAAGAGAGAGAGAGAGAGAGAGCTATCTTTGAACAGTATTTACCGGCACTAACTTCAACGCTGTTTAAGATTCTGGATCAATATCGACGGCAGACCACACTACTATATTCATAACACCATATCTGCATATTACCTAAATATTTAACAAAATGTGGAACGATATAGTCAAGAAAGTGGAAGCCATCTAAATCAATATCAGATGCGCGGGTCATATCGTTATAATGGGTAAGTATATTTTTTCTAAATATAATGATTAAAGCACAATCCATGATAATGATATGACACTGCATATAATATACAAAGATGAATACACATATAATGATAAACTTTAGTTCATTTATAATTAAAATATAATTATGTATGCTCGGTCTTTCCTATATGCAACAATATATATATATATATATATATATATATATATATATATATATACATATATATACATGTATATATATACATGTATATATATGTATATTCAAACACGTTTTTGTTATAATACTTTTAATTTCTGTATAATTTTAAAGGTATTTTTTTTTTGCTTTTTGCTATATCTAACTATTTAAATTGCCATCATTTTAAAACAATAATGCATTCTTTTCAGAACATGTAATACAAAACGGAGAAAAAGCAAATTCGCTCAATTTTTTCATTTCAGTTCAAGATAGGTCAGAAAAGCTGCTGAAACAACCCGCGATATCATCGAAGCGTTTGGCCCAGTAATCACTACTGAAAGCGCACTACAATAGTGGTTTAAGAAATTTCCTGGCGATGACGATAGTCTGGAGGATGATGAGCGTAATGGTCAGTCATCGGATGTTGACAACGATCAATTAGTCAAAACCAATGCACAGATGACTGTTCGAGAAATTTGTTTTGAATTAGATGTAACGTATACGACGATTTCCAACCACTTGAGAGAGATTGGAAAGACAAAAAAATTTAAATGGGTGCCTCACGAATTGAACGACGATCAAAAGAAACGTCGTTATGAAGTGTCAGTTTTCCTCCTTTTCTGCAACAAGAACGACTTGTTTCTGGACTACGTTGTGTCTTCGTATGAAAAGTGGGTTCTTTACGATATCAGCTCAGCTCAGTAGTTAGACGACAATTAATCAACCAAGCCAGAGTTGCGCCAAAAGAAGGTCATGATGATTGTTTGGTAGTTTGCGACCGTTATCATCCATGACAGTTTTTTTTTAATGCAGGAGAAACTATTATGGCGGGAAAGTACTGTCAACAAATGGATGAAATGCATCAACACTTTGATAACATCACCCAGCATTAGTCAAGAGAAAAGGCCCAATTCTCCACAATGCCCGACGGCACGTTGCTAAACCGACCCTGCCGGAGTTGAACGAACTGGGCTATGAAACTCTGCCTCATCCCTCATGCTATCCAGACCACTCACGTATCGACTACCACTTTTTCAAGCATCTCGACAACTTCCTGCGTGAGAAATAGTTAAAAAATCTAAGTGATATCAGAAACGTTTTCAGCGATTTCATCACCATACTAACGTAAAGTTTTAATGTTACAGGCATAACTAAACTTATTTTGTGTTGGAAAACTGTCTTGATTTTGATGGTGCTTATTTCTATCAAGAATTTTCTGTTGGAACTAAAATATATTCATTTGAATTTAAAAGCTAAAACCCCCCAAGAACTTTCTTGTCAACGATATATATATATATATATATATATATATATATATATATATATATATATATATATATATATTTGTGTATGTGTGTGTGTGTGTCGATATATATGACGGGTAGTATGTGCTGGTGTATAAAATAATTCTTAATTTTCTAAATTTTGATTATATCAGATTGCTGGTGGTAAAAGACTGTCCATAGGCTGCTGAAATCCGAATAATTTTTCGTTTTATTTACTTCCTTTGCTTTCAGAAGTTGGCCAGCATATATAAATATACGTGAAAATTATTATATAATTAAATACCAGAAATAATATTGCTAATTAAAATGTAATTCTTTGAAATAATCAAATGTCTATGTTCTTATCTTATAAAAATTATTTATGGCTCTAGAAATTTGTGTTATGAAAACTAAATTGGATGAGACAGTTTAATTAGTAAAAATATATAGAGAAAAATATTTAAATCTGCTCATGCACTTGATCTCATCTTATAGTGGAAAAGTGTAGCATAAATGATGGTATCGTGGTGTCATATTCACTAAATTCTCAAAATGTTGAGAGCATAACACCACCACACTATTTTATAGGCAGGAACATATATTGTCAGTCTGTAACATTATCTTATACACATTATCTTATATATATATATATATATATATATATATATATATATATATATATACATGTGTGTGTGTGTCTTTAATTTTTTTATAAAAAATCCAATATTTATTTTAATTAAATATTTTTAAAAATAATTTTGCGTGCATAACATTTTTTCTACGAATACGCGTTTCCGGATAACACCCGTCATTAGCATGGCTACACCCTCTGGAAAGGAATTCAACTCACAACTACACAATATGCTACAACGTCTTGCCAGATTCGAGGCACAGATTTTAATTCTTTTTAATATAAGATCTGTTGGTATTATTTTCTTTCGCGATATATATATATATATATATATATATGTATGTATGTATGTATGTATGTATGTGTGTGTATGTGAGCAAAACGATTTGAAAATATTACTGTAAAATAGGTTCATTCGGCTGTCGATATTCTCAGATATGCGAGAGAAAATATACTATAACGGCTATAAAAGGTGGCAAGTAAAAAGAAATTAACAAAATACCAAAAAATACAAACCTTTTTTTATACAAGCTGTGTTCATTTTCTCGGTTATAACAACTGCGAAATATTGAGCAACTTATTTTTTATAAAAATATATTTAATGTTTTAACACCTTTTACAAATCGTATACTGACAAATAAACATGCATATATATATATATATATATATATATATATATATATATATCAGAAAAAGTATGTTATATACCGTGGGTAATAAAAGTATTTGGTACATTGTTTTTTTTTTTCGTATTTCTCAAAAAATATTAAGTTAATTTGAACGAAATTTTCACTCAATCTTTGAACAGATATTATCTATCTAAAAAGTAAAAAGGAAATTAATATATATTTGAAAAATCAAATTACTTATATGCAGAAGTATTTAATATATTTACTAATATTTAGTTGTACATCCTCTGTTCTGCCTTACAGCCTCCAAACGCTTTCCACAACTGCCTACTAGTTTCTTACAAGCACTTGCTGGTTGTTTTAGCCATTTTTCTTTGCAAAATTTTTTAATTCCTTGATCTTCTTGGGATTTCTAGCATGCACTATTTACTCCAAAGTTTCCCACAGATTTCCGATGGGATTTAGGTCAGATGACTGATTACGCCACTGTAGAACACTAATCCTATTATCCTTAAATCATTTCATAGTTACTTTAGCCTTATGCGTGGGTCATTGTCGTGCTGGAAGATAAAATCATGACTCAAGCTTAAATCTGCGGCGCTCTTGAACAGATGCGTTGACAAAATCTTTGTGTATTTTGCTGCGTTCATTTTCCTTCTATGTTTACAATTTCTCCAACTTCATTTGCAGAAAAGCAGTCCCAAATCATTACACTTCCACCTTCAAATTTTACAATGGGAATCGTATTAGATACTTTAAATTATGTGCCCATTTTCCTCCATACACTGGTGCGCAGGTTTGTTCCGAAAAGCTTATTTTTAGTTTCATCTGATGAAATAACTTTGCAAGGATTTCCTGAATCATATCATTAGTCAATTCCTATGTTTTAACCATTAAAAATAGTAATAAAGGAGGCAACTTACGCAGTATCTAGAAGCTGTTATCAAATGACCTATAAGGAGCCAAAATCATGGGATACCTTCTGATTGGTTGAAATATTGTAGCAAGATTAAATGGCTGCATAAATATGAAATTTCTGATTGGTTAAAATATTGTAGCAGGATTAAATACAGTGTGTTAAATACTTTTACATATGAGTAATTTGATTTTTAAAAATAAATATATACCAAGTATATATTTATTCCCATTATATTTTAAGATAAATAATACATGTTCAAAGATTGAGTGTAAATTTCATTCGAATCAACTTTATACTTTTTGAGAAATATGAAAAAAAAAATGTACCAAATATTTTTGCTAGCTGTGCTGTATATCTTTATATATATTTTTTTACATAGGCATCACCACATTATCAAGGCCAAGAGGCCACTCAAGGATAAGGGTTAAAGAGTGTACAGTAGAAATTGGACAATATAGTAATCATTAGTAATGAAAATTTGGTAAATTTGATAACTTATATGAAACGGCTCATCAAGAACTTATTTACGTTAGACTTGAACACAACCATATTGTAGTCAGCCGGAAAGCAGGAAAACAGAAGACAATTCCACAGGCGTGCAGTTCTAAGCTTTGTTCATGGAATCTACGTTTAGGTTTAGGCACAGATAAAGAGTGGGGGGAATTATTGATAGTGTTTTTTGCTAGACGAGTGTTTCTTGTGAAAGTTTGGCGAGGGGGGACAATAGATTGAAGCTCAGTCGAACACTTTCCATGAAAATAACGATACATCAGAGACAAACTCGCAACATCTCTTCTGTTAGATAGAGGTTGCAAGGAAGAGAAAAGGACATCTCCTACGAGGCTACGAAGTCTATTTTGAACTCTATCAAGGCAGGCCAAGTCCTTTCCAGTAGCTCCTGTCCAGATGTGGCAACAGTATTCCATCCTTGGACGTACCTGGCTCTTATATAGATAGAGAATAGCATCAGCAGTGAGATATCTACCGAATCGATAGTAAGATCCTACCATTTTTCCAGCGACCTTGGCAACAGATTTGATGTACGTGTTCCATTTAAGATCAGGAGTAATGGTCAAGCCAAGAAGCTTGTCAAAACTTGAGGCCTCCTGAATACGAGAGCCATTCATTTCAATTGATGCCAGATATGGATCAGAATGTTGATGATGTAAACAGAGAAGCTTGGTTTTAGATGAATTAAAAGTAACCAGCCACTCCTTACCCCATTTTACTACGTGCTCAAGATCAGAGGAGAGAGAATTGGAGAGAACTTGGTCGTTTACTGTCTTAGATGTGCTACCATAAATGGTAGTGTCGTCAGCATAAATGTCTACAAATGATGTAAGGATGTGATTTGGAAGATCATTAATGTAGATCAGGAAAAGAGTCGGGCCCAGGATGGACCCCTGAGGGACACCGGCATTAATACTGTGAGCTTCTGATTTTTGCCCCTCAACTACTACACTTATGAACCTATCAGAAAGAAATGATTTAATAATTGAGAAGACATTTCCAGCAATACCATAGCTAGAGATCTTATGAAGTAAACCTTTATGCCATACCCTATCAAAGCCTAAGATATGTCAAGAGCAATTGCTCTAGAAAGGTTGCCTCCGTCAAGAAATTTGCTAATCCTATGAGATATAACTGTAATCACATCTGCTGTAGATCTAGCAGAACGGAAACCATGTTGAGTGTCACTAAGAAGGTTATTTTTGTTGAGATGGTTGATTATTTCTGTATTTAACACAGATTGCAGCAACTTACTCATGACGCACAGGAGACTTATTGGCCTGTACTGAGAGGGGGATGAGCGATCACATGACTTCTTAAATACAGGGCATACTGATGAAATTTTCCAGGGAGATGGGAAACTATTCTCTTAAGACAACGTTTAAACAGTTTTGTAAGTATGGGCGCTTGTTCAGGTTGAAGTTTTTTGAGTACTATAAGTGCAATACCGTCAGGGCCAGTTGCTTTACTGGAATCAAGGTTTTTGATTAGCTTGGCAACATCACGTACAGATATACGTATATCACATAGCGTGTTTTCTGATACAGGAGGAAATAATGTGTGGTTGACGGCCTTGATCGCAAAGGGTAGACTTAGCTGCAAAGTTCTTGACAAAGAGTTTAGCTTTGTCTGATGCTGACGAGATTACCTAAAAAAAAACAACAAAAAACAATATATATATATATATATATATATATATGATGTTTTTATATATGTGGCTTCATAGATGTTGATCCACTGAGTATCTTGTGTTTATTAAAAGTACTCAATGAACAAACATTTTTGATGTTTTATATCATTCGTAATATATATATACATTTATATATATATATATATATATATATATATATATATATATATATATCAAAAATCTTAAAATGCACTTAAATATTATATTTTAAAGCATTCATATTACGAATTTATTATTATGGAGTCACTTTTCTATTGGTTATTATAATGTGTCGAATATATAATAGTCATTTAAAAAGTTAATAAAAATGACTGAGATGCGATCAGCTAAAATGGAAACAAAACATTTAGTTTTCATTCGCTATTGGATGCCACGATAAAAGTGAATAGACAAGTATTTCCTCATTTTAACTAAGGGTAAATGAATGCCAGAACTTTTAGTATTCACATAAATGTATATTTGTACATAACTAGAGGCACACTTTATATTGTTATGCTATACAAGTTCTATTTTTTAAAACATTTCTACCACTAAGAAGAAAGTTTTATTTGCAAAAAAAAAAGAATATATATATATATATATATATATATATATATATATATATTTCGAATCGAATTTGTTTCGGAATTATAAATCCCCTACATATTTAGTTTCACGAATGTAAGCCCAAAAACTGCAGTGCATTGATCCCCACCAACTGGGTCAGTCTCTAATTTCTTTTCCAAGTTTTTAATTGTTACGTCTGTCATTCATGTAATCTGCCTCCACGGTATGTCATTCATGTAATCTGCCTCCACGGTATTTCATATCGTGTATTAAATATATAATTGTTTCATTTATACACAGTAAAATCAGAAGTAGAAAATATACATTATGTATTCATTTTATTTCAACTGTGCTCAATGTATGAGTATTACTAAATAATCAGTTATGAAAATATATTTACGGCAATTACGTTACACCCGTTTAATCACTATATTGTATCATCACGCTAGAAGGTATATTATCCTACGGGAATGAAAAATGAAAAATCTGTGTAGCTTAATTACCATAAAAATATTTTAATGAATTACTATATAAATGTGTGCTTATATATATATATATATATATATATATATATATATATATATATATATATATATATAATGTGTCGGTCGGACTTTCACTTTTGTTGGGTTTGTATGCTTGCAGTAATTGTAACTGACATTCTTTCTTTTAATCAACAATCTCTCGTGAATGAATAACGAATTAAGAGGATATATATATATATATATATGAATTTTTAATTTACAAAATATTGTGTTGTAATTTGTCTTATGAACGCGTATTATACGTGTTTCTATTATAAAAGTATATATATACATGTATGCATATATATTTATTTATATACTTAAGTGTGTGTACTCTTTCTACATTCTAATTCAGTAACTACAGTTTATGTTTTACAAATAATTGCGAAAGCAAATACAGAACTTGCAATTTACTTAACAATTTAAAAAGAACCGAGAAAACCCTTATCTTAAATCGTTTCCAAGCAGTGACCAATTCATTTAGAAATAAAGAACACCTTATTGATTATTCCGCTGTTCTTTATCTGTCGGTCAAGCGTCGTGTTTATGTCCTGCAGATTAAATGAACGTTGGGTGATCGTAATCGATTATATGCGCAACTACAGTACTCTATTATGCTTATTAGGCGCAGCTGCAAACTTCGCGAAAGGACAGGTTTTCTCGATTATTGGATTCCGGATCCAACGGGCGACACTCAAGTTTAGAGAACTTATTAGTTTTATTATAATCGACATTCCCCCCTACCCATTTTTGTTATTTTACAATATTAAATGAAATTAATTATTTACAATGTATTATTTTAGTTTAGTATTTATTGTAATTGATATATAATTTAATATAAACGAATAATATCGCATGTAACAAACCCTTTTTTATTTAAAATACTAGCAGACAGTCCGGCTTTGCTGGTAATAAAATACGAATGAATATTATATTTTAATTCATACAGAAACTGAAACTGAAACATATGTATGCGGATACTATGTTCTTTTCTAAACAGTTCACTTCTTGTGAGTAAAAAGAGAAGAAAATACTCAAACTGAGATCGAAACTAAAACTTAAAGATAGTGTGTTAAGTACGATAACCATTATGCCCACCTGATACAATCCTTAATAAGTATTTTCAAACCTACTTATTTCTAACATAATTAATATGTCATGTGAACCATTCATACATGTGCGTTCGTAAAACAGTTAGCAAAGAAATAAAACCCTACAACCCTCACATACCGATTTTTTCAATTTTAGGCCCTTAGCAACTCTTTTCCCGGGTGCAGCCATATTAAAAAAGTTTACAGCATGTCTGATTATCCTATATAAAATATTTCAAAACTATAGATAAAAAATCCGTTGAGTATATAGGTTGAAAAGTGTCCTCACACACCCACATTCTCACGTTTATAGGTATATAAATTAACCTTGCCTATCCGCCTTGTGCGAGTGTATTTGTACTTTTTGTTGTATTTTAGTGCATTTTCCTTTTATCGATCACCAAATAATTACTTTTTAAAATAATTAAGATACTATATAACTGTAATTCTTACTGTATAATTACATTAAAAAAGGATAAAATTCATATATGTTCATTAATTTCTCTACGAGAATTATTCGAACCGTACTAAAACCTCTTGTTAAATAACATTTTATTTGTTTGGTGATGCATTGACTCATATACATTTATCTTGCAATAGTCACTAATTATTAAACGTGCAATGTCGCTCTCTGTGTTAACTGCTTGACTGCATAAAATAATGTGTAAATTTTATTTTGAATGTATAGTTCCTTGCTTTAATGTATCACACGTATCCAGTGTTCTATTTGTAGGAGAGTCAATATTATCATTTCTAATGAAATAAATACATTTTTTTCCTTTCAGCCATTAACTTCATTTACTCAACTTGATAGTAAAAATGTTAGATACCCTAAGCTTTAAATAATTAAAGATGGCGTGTGACCATATTCGAAGGCGACACGAAGGTTCCTTTTTATTAGGCACTACGCTGAGGTGTTGAGTTAGGTGCCAAACCATTTCCAGAATATATCTACTTACTTTTGTTTCTTCAACTTAGCAAGTCGGCATTGAGTGAACTTTGACCTCCCAACTCATTAAAGAGAAATCTAAATATTGCACCAAAAGAACCCTTTACCGTTTTACTTTGTATAAATACTTTTAGATTGCGTTTCAACTCTTTCCTTTATAAATAACTAGTAGGATACCCGACGTTGCCCGGGATTAAATCAGGATCAACAAATGTTCCAAACTTCCAATAGTTTTATCGTTATCAAAATCGGTTGAATTGCCTATGTTTCAATTTTATCGATTGATTGCTTGCTCTAGTCGGAGACCCCTCAAGATGAACCGAAAGTGAGTCTTAATTACAGTCCAAAAAACCTACGATAAGATCTTATAAATTACTTGTATATAGTGGCTTGTAGTAAGTTTAAAATACAAGGATATTCATAAACTAATTGTTCTTTAAACAGAAACATCCATTTCGAACAAGCCGCTTTCTTAGAAAAAATCTAACATTGATTTTATACGTCAGGCTTTTTTGCTTGTGCGATGATCAAACTTAAAAAAATACACTCGTGATGTTTAGCTGTATAAGCTATACACTTTGGTAAAACTCTGTCTCTTTTTTTATCGGACTTTTTTGGGTTATCAATTTTTATACTTATCTGTGTCATTCCGATACAAAACCTATCCTAGTTCATTGCCAAACACATAAAATGAACGTGTGTGAAATCTCAAAAAATCAGCTTAGCCGTTTTTGAGTTCATAGAAATCGAACTTACACAAAGACAGTCACAGCAAAAGTGTTATATATATATATATATATATATGGTTTGTTTGGGTGTTTTTGTTTTACGACGTATCAACCCTTTTCAGGTTGAATCCAGTGATTTTGAAGAAAACTTTTTAATAGAATATATTTGTTTTTCTCAAGTCGGTCTCAATTAAAAACCCATAGTTGGGACCCTAACAAGTACTACCACCCCGGGTCAGAGTGGACCTGGGAGCAATATCAAATAAAGGGTGGCTTCATACTTCCCAAGGCCCGCATGCGTGGGCCTTACCATCGGAGATTGTTTAAGGTCATATCCAGGACCGTTTTTTTATATCAGTAAAGATAAGAATCTAAGCGGGCAAATAAAAAGAAAGATTATTGTATTTTTTTCAATAGCTGAGGTTTTAAAATTTAAATTTGTATTGCATCAGCAATTATCATATACGTATCTTAGAATCACATTAAGCATGCGTAAAAAGGATGTAAGAGAAATACGTATTGCCCAAATATACTTCAATTAATATTAAATTAAAATAATAAATAGTAAATAATTCAATGAGTAATTATCGATTATAATGAAGCATAATAATAATAATAATAATAATAATAATAATAATAATAATAATAATAATAATAATAATCATAATCATAATCATAATCATAATCCACAACAAATCGTTTCAAGAATTAGTACACTTGGACAATTGGACGCTATGAAAAAGAGGCAGACGGAACAGAGTTCTACAGGCGTGCAGTTCTAAGAAAGAAGCCTTGTTCATGGAATCCGCGTTTTGATTTAGGCACAGATATAGAGTGGGGGAAAATTTTTACAGTGGATTCAGCTAGACGGGTGCTTTTCGTGAAAGATTGGCGAGGGGGGACCAGAGATTGGAGTTCCGTCGAGCACCTGCCATGGAAATAACGATAAAACAAGGATAGGCTCGCAACGTCTCTTCTGTAGGAGAGAGGTTGCAGGGTAGAGAAAAGGGCATCCCCCACTAAGCCACAAAGTCTATTTTGTACTCTGTCAAGGAAGGATGTCTTGGAAAAAAATATGATCAGGTTATTATTGAATACATACATATTACTTGCTGTAAAAAGAAAGTTAATTTCAAAGCCGCCTTCTTAGTGTAACCATTTTTGGCAGATTCTTGTGTGGAAAAATATATTTTTTTAATGCCAGACAATTTCCTGCTGGTTTTGTCTTTCTTTTTTTCTTTCTTAATAATATTGTCTTGTTTTTAATCTCCCTTGTAATTAAATATTTCGTATACAACCATGATAGTCACTTCAAATGCTGCCGTTTTCTTGTTTTCTTTTTATAAAAGATGACCGATCGTTTAGTTCACACGAACGAAAAGGAGAAATCTTTAAACCACAGTAGCTGCCCACTGTATTTACTCTATCTATCCTAGTCTCTCTCTCTCTCTCCTAGTCCCCCTAGTCTCTCTCTCTCTCTCTATCTCTCTATCTCTCTACCGCGAACGTATTCGATTACACTAAAAAAGCATCTCTAGAACTGGAACTTTTTAACGCCTTGAAAATTATATATATATATATATATATATATATATATATATATATATATGTATATGAATTTTTGAGATTTTGGGGGGTTTATTTGAAAGCAGATTAGGCTGCTTTATCAGCTCTTTGGTTGCTTTTTTCTCGAAGGGGTCCAACACAAAATTATCTCTTTATTGTTGGACATATTTTTAAGTTACCATAGATGTTTTACGATAAGATTTTCAAATATTTTATTTTGTAGCGATGTTAATACCGATAGTGAATTTTAAAGTATGATGAATATGTGGTAATTGCTGTTTGAAATAATGGAAACTGATATTATTTTTATTGCGTACGCTTCTGCTGTAAAAATTGAGCTTCTGTTGGTAGAGCCTATTTTAACATACTTATAAAACAGGAAGAAAGGTGCAATATTGCATCAACTAGACCGTGATTGGAGAGTGGTAAATCATGCTGAACCTATCAGATTGTAGACTTTCATCTGATCCTATCTAACACAAAGAGACCAGTGGCTAATGCACCAGTCCAAATATGGGAACAGTACTCCATGCATAGGTAAATCTTGGCTTTGCAGAAATACAGGATACCTTCAGGTGTGAGTGAATTCTAGCACTGATGAGGGAACCCATCTTTGAGTCATCCTTTGCAACGTCCAATGATGTATTTGTTCTAGTTCATGTTGTCATGGTAATGGGTGTTTAAGAAATAGTCATCAGATAGATTACTTATGACTATCGATGATTTAGAAGGCTTCATTTGTAATTGTTAAAGGAAAGTAGTATAATGGTGATTATGATAAAGGTCAATTCCATCGCTACGGGAACATATAAGACGACAAATAAGTAATGTTTAATTAGTTGGAGAACACTTAATTATTTAAAGAATTCGAAAAAGTTGATGTGTCAGTAGACTACTTCAAACTATTTTTGCTTATAGGTTAAATCATTAGATTATAGAATTTTCTTGCTACGGGCACTATTTAACTCAGTCATCTGCAATACTGGATATCGATCACACACAGTGAAACATTGGTTACTGGTTTCTGGCCATCAAAAGATATATATTTAATGCCTTAAAGCAAATCTCATTCCCTTCTTTTATTAGCTTTTCCATAGAATTTAATAACATCGTTTCCTACAAATAAAGCCCTTAATTTATTAATATCTTTCCATTTTTACCGCAAATAAAAAATAACACGCCTGAATACAACGGTGGTTCAATAAGTAATACCCCTGATCTACGTCTCATAACAGGTAAACAATTAATCGTAACATTTTTTTTAGTCTTTTACTGTACAGAAATAAACCATCGTTACGTATTTGTCTAATCGTTTAATACAGTTGTGAAAATAATCATATTTGCAGAACATGCCAGGTTGGTCCACAACCATAACGTTATTGCCGAAATAAAGACTGAATATTCTGGATACCACTTTCATTTCAACACCAAAAAACTTTATGGCTAGAAAAAGATGAATGTCTAGTAATACAATGCAGTAAGGTGTAACATATAAAAAAATTGTTTGTATTTGAGACCGTGTTAAAAAAAAAACTGGGATAGATATATCCCCAGTCTTTGTTGAGATCTGCATCTAGAGGAAGTGAAAATGAGGTCTACTGTTTGCTCTATCTTGTGGCAGCCATTGCACGGACGAGGATTTGCTGTTGCACCGAATATATATATATATATATATATATATATATATATATATATATACATTTATTTATATATATACACATATATTTACATATATATATATATATATATATATATATATATATATATATATATATATATACTAGCGGGGCTCCCCGGCGTTGCTCGGGACCGTATACACAATAAAAACATTGAATTTGCTTTTGTAATATATTTATTATTCTTATGAGAGAGGAATTTTGTATTTTTATGTATCATTTGCTATTTCGAGCAAAAGAATATTTTACCTACATAAGACGGGTATTACACATATGAAATAATTGTATCTTACCTAGGGTAGGTAATTTACAGCATGTATATGCAAGGACAGGTAATATGCAACACATTTATCTCATCAAATCCCAAGCGATGCCAGGTATTTTGCTAATATATATTCTCACCTAATTCATTCAATCCCGGGTAACGCTGGGTGTTTTGCTAGTATATATCTCAATCAATCTCATGAAATCCTGGGCGACGCAAGGTATTCTGTTAGTATATATTTCAATCAATCTAATTCAATCCAAGGCAACGCCAAGTATTCTGCTAGTATATATTTGCATCCATCTCATTCCATCCCAGGTGACCATGTATTCTGCTTGCATACATTTGCATGTATCTCATATAATCCAGGGTGACTTCTGGTAATCTGTAAGTATATATGTTGACGTATCTCGTTGACTCCCATAATTCTTGGATTGTTACACATTTCGACAATTTAACCCACATTATCGCTCACCTGTCTAAAATAATAACGTTAAGACATTGTCTTGGCTAGTTTTTCATTACAAACACATCATCCAAATAACTCACATCTAATCATTTTTCATAATTTTTTGATATGTTACTAATTTACACAACCATGTCAGATGATTAAACTTACATTATCGCCTCCACTCTTACTAAAATAAAAACATTGATACATAGGCTATGGTATGTTACTAATTTCTGCTATAATTTTTCATCAGTAAATCCACATTATCGCCCCCTTCTCTCACTATAATAAGAACTTTTAGACATTGTATGGCTGGTTATTTCATTACAAACCTACCAACAAAGTAACTCACATTATATCATTTTTCATAGTTCTTGGATATGTTACTAATTTCGACGATTATTTTAAATGAAGTAACCCAAATAATCACCACCTCCTGCTAAAATAATAACTTTCATAAATTGTCTGGTATATCTACTTCATTATGAATATACCAATCAAATAACTCACATTTCATCATTTTTCATAATTTTTGGATATGTTGCTAATTTCAACCGTCATTTTTTCTGAGTTCAATCACATAATCCCTCTCCACTTACTAACATAATACCTTTAAGACATTTGTAAGCTGTTTATTTCATTACAAACACATCAATAAAATACCTCACATTTCATCATTTTTCATAATTCTTGGATATGTTATGAATTTCGACAATAAAATTCAATGAGTGCGCACATCTAATTGCCCAATTCTTATTAAAATCATACATTTACTACATTGACTGGGCTGTTAATTTCATTATAAACACACCAATCAAATAACTAAAACTTCATTTTTCATAATTCTTGGATATATTACTAATTTTGACAATAATTTTTCAAGGGTTAATCCATATTATCGCCACCTCCTATTACTAAAATAATGACTTTCAGACATTGTATGGCTGTTTTGTTTTCATTACAAACACACCTATCAAGTTACTCATATTTTACCATTTTTCATAATTCTTGGATGTTACTAATTTCGAGAATTATTTTTAATAAAGTAACCCAAATAATCGCCCCCTCATTAACCGACATGATCCCGTTCCTCTTACAAAAATAACAACTTTGATTCATCTTCTAGCCTGTCTATTTCATTACGAACACACCAATCAAATAACTCACATTTTATCATTTTTCATAATTCTATGATATCTTACTAATTTCGACAATCATTGTTTAAGATTTAACCCGCATAATTGACCTCCTTTTACTAAAATAAACACTTTCAGACAATATCTGGACTGTTTATTTCATTATAAACACACCAATCAAATAACTTACATTAAATAACTTTTCATAATTCTTGGATATGATACTAATTTCGACAATCGTTTTTCATGATTAAACCAACATAGTCCCCTTTCCTCTAGCTAAAATAAAAACTTTAAGACATTGTCTCTGGTTATTTCATGATAAACATACCAATCAAATAACTCATATTTTATCATTTTTCATAATTCTTAGATATGTTACAAATTTTGACAATCGTTTTATTTTATTTAATCCACATAATCCACTCACCTCTTGCTAAACAATAACTTTGATACATTATCCTGATGGTTATTTCATTATAAACACATTAATCAAATAACTCACATTTTATAATTTTTCATAATTCTTGGATATGTTACTAATTTCAACAACCATTTTTAATTATGTACCCCACATAATCGACCCACTCTTACTAAAATATTAACTTTAAGACTATATCTGGGCTATTCATTTCATTATAAACACATAAATCCATTAACTTACATTTAATCACTTTTCATAATTTTTGGATATGTTACTAATTTCGACAATCGTTTTTTATAATTTAACCCACATAATATCATTTCCTTTTGCTAAAATAATTACTTTGTGAGATTATCTGACTGGTTATTTCATTACAAACACATTAATCAAATACCTCACATTTTATCATATTTCATAATTCTTGGATATGTTACTTATTGTGACAATCATTTTTCATGATTTAACCTACATAATCCCTTTTCCTCTTACTAAAATAATAACTTAGATATATTATCTGGCTAGTTATTTTATTACAAACACACCAATCAAATAACTCACATTTCATCATTTTTCATAATTCCTGGATATGTTACTAATTTCAACAGTCATTTTTCATGATTAACCCCACATAATTTACCCCGTCCTTCTAAAGAAATAACTCTGAGGCTTTTTCTCGGCTGTTTATTTCATTATAAAACAGAAATAATATAACTTACATTTCATAACTTTTCATAATTCTTTGATATGTTACTTATTTCGACAATCATGTTTCATGAGTTACCCAACATTATCGCCCATCTCTTACTAAAATAATGCATTTGAGAAATTGTCTGGGCTGTCTATTTAATTACAAACATACTAATAAAATTACTCACATGTCATCATTTTTCATAATTCTGTGATATTTTACTAATTTCGATAATCATTTTTCTTGATTTAACACCAATTATAGCCCCGTTCTTACTAAAATTATAACTTTAATACATCATCTTGGCTTTCTATTTTATTAAGAACACACCAAACAAATAACTCAAATTTACTCATTTTTAATAATTCTTTGATATGTTACTATTTTTTACGATCATTTTTTATCATATAACCAACATAATTAACCCACTCTTACAAAAATAATAACTTTCAGACTATACATGGGCTGTTTGTTTCATTATAAACACATATAGCTTACATTTAATCACTTTTCATATTTCTTGGATATGTTGCTAATTTCGACAATCATTTTTTCATGATTTAACCCACATAATCCCCTTCCTCTTACTAAAATAATAACTTTGAGACATTGTCTGGCTGTTTTGTTTTTTTTCATTACGAAAATACTAACTTTTAGACAATATCTGGGCTGTTTATTTCATTACAAACACACCACTCAAATAACTCACAGTTCATCATTTTTCATAATTCTTGGATATGTTACTTATTTGGACAATAATTTTTTTCACTGGCATAGTATTACAATGATTGCATATTAATCTAATGGTATTCGACAATAAAGCTATATTCAAGGGAGGTCACTTGCATATTATAACAATGATTGTATATTATTTTAATGGTATTCGACAATGAAGCTACATCCAAGGGAGGTCACTTGCATAATCTAATGGTAGTCGACAATGAAGTTACATTCAGGGGAGCTCACTCGCATATTATAACAATGATTATATATTTATGCAATAATATTCGACAATGAAGCTACATTCAAGGGAGGCCACTTGCATATTATAGTAATGATTGCATATTATTCTAATGGTATTCGACAACGAAACTACATCCAAGGGAGATCACTTGCATATTACAACAATGATTGTATATTATTCTAATGGTATTTGACAATGAAGCTACACCCAAGGGACGTCACTTATATAATATAACAATGATTGTATATTAATCTAATGGTATTCCACAATGAAGCTACACCCAAGGGAGGTCACTTATATACTATAACAACAATTGTATATTAATCTAATGGAATTCAACAATGAAGGTAAACCCAAGGGAGGTCACTCGCATATTATGAAAATAATAGTATATTTTTCTAATCGTTTTTCATAATTTAACCCACATAATCCCTTTTCCTCTTGCTACAATAAAAACTTTGAGACATTGATACTGGTTATTTCATGATAAACACACCAATCAAATAACTCACATTCTATTATTTTTCATAATTCTTGGATATGTTACTAATTTCGACAATCATATTCGATGATTTAACACGCATAATCGTCCCTCTCTTACTAAAATAACAACCATGCGACGTTGTTTAGGGTGTCTATTTCATTACAAATATGCACATCAAATAACTAACATTTCATAATTTTTCATAATTCTTGGATATGTTACTAATTTCGACAATCATGTTTCATGAGTTAACCCATATAATCATCTTCCTCTTACTAAATTAATACATTTGAGACATTGTCTGTGCTGGTACATCCATTACAAACACACCAATCACATAACTCACATTTCATACTTTTTCACTTTTCTTGGATATGTTACTAATTTCTACAATCATTTTTAATGATGTAATCCACATAATCGACCCCCTCTTAATAACATATTTACTTTAAGACTATATCTGGGCTGTTCATTTCATTATAAAACCCAAATCCAATAACTTACATTTTATAACTTTTCATAATTCTTGGATATGTTACTAATTTCGACAATCGTTTTTCATAATTTAGCCCACATAATATCGTTTCCTCTGCTAAAATAATTATTTGTGACTTTGTCTGTCGTGTTATTTCATTATAAACACCCCAACAAATAACTCGCATTTCATCATTTTTCATAATTCTTGGATATGTTACTAATCTGGACAATAATTTTTCATCATTTTACGACATAATCACACCATCTTCCTATATGGGGTATTCTGTTAGCACAAATATCAACCCATCTGATCCGATCCCAGGAATTCTCCTGAGAAACATCCCACCCATCTAATCCAATCCCAGGCAACGTCGGGTATTTTGCTAGTACATATATCCACCTTTCTTATACAATCCCCGCCAACGCTGGGTATTATGCTAGTACAAATATCCAGCTATGAAGATATCTTAGAGCGTTCACTGGCATAATATTACATTGATTGCATACTAATCCAATGGTATTCGACAATGAGGCTACATCCAAGGGAGGCCACTTACATATTATAACAATGATTGTATATTAATCTAATTGTATTCGACAATGAAACTACAGCTACGTGAGGCTACTTGCGTAATCTAATGGTAGTCGAGAATGAAGTTACACCAAACGGGAGGTCACTCGCATTTTGTAACAATGATTGAATATTAATCTAATGGTATTAGACAACGAAGCTACACCCAAGGGAGGTCACTCTAATATTATAACAATGATTGTATATTATTCTAATGGTATTCGACAATGAAGCTACATCCAAGGGATGTAACTTGCATACTATAACAATGACTGTATACTATTCTAATGGAATCTGACAGTGAAGCTACATCCAAGGGAGGTCGCTAGCATATTATAACAATTATTGTATATTAATCTGATGGTATTCGACAATGAAGCTACACTCTATGGAAGTAACTTGCATATTACACCAATGATTTTATATTATTCTAATGGTATTCGATAATGACTATATATCAAAGGGAGATCACTTGGATATTGTAACAACGATTGTAGATTAATGTAATGAAATTTGACAATGAATCTACACCCAAGGGAGGTCACTTTCATATTATAATGATTGTATTATTCTAATAGAATTGACAATGAAGCTATATCCAAGGGAGGTAACTTACATATCATAACAATTATTTTATATTATTCTAATGGTATTCGACAATGAAGCTACATCCAAAGGAGGTCACTTACATATTATGATGATGATTGTATATTAATCTAATAGTATTTCTTAACGAAGCTACATCCAAGGGAGGTCACTTACATATTATGACAATGATTGTATATTATTCTAATTGAATTCAACATTGAATCTACACCCAAGGGAGGTCACTTACATATTATGACAATGATTGTATATTAATTTAATGGACTTCGACAGTAAGGCTACACCCAAGGTAGTTCACTCGCATATTATAACAATGCTTGTATATTAATGTAATGAAATTCGACAACGAAGCTACACTCAAGGGAGGTCACTTGCATATTGTACCAATGATTGTATATTAATCTAATGGTATTCGACAATGAAGCTACACTGAAGGGAGGTCACTTGCATGTTATAACAATGATTGTCTATTAATATAATGGAATTCGACAATGAAACTACATCCAAGGGAGGTCACTTGCATATTATAACAATAATTCTATATTAATCTAATGGAATCTGATAAGGAAGCCAGTACCTTCTAAATTTTTAAAATCAAGTACCTTCTAAATTTTTAAAATCGGACCTATAATGCACAATCACCTTCAGAATTTTCACATCGGACATATACTGCACAAGCACCGTCTAATTTTTTGAAATTGGACCTATACTGCACAAGCACCTTCTAAATTTTTCAAAATGGACATATACTGCACAAACACATTCAAAAATTGGCAAATGGGTCCTCTACTGCACAAGCACATTCAAAATTGTCAAATAGGACCTATACTGCACAAGCACCTCCAAATTGTCAAGTCGGCCTATAATCCACAAGCACCTTAAACATTGTCAAATGGGTCCTCTACTGCACAAGCACATTAAAAATTGTCAAATGGGACCTATACTGCACAAGCTCCTTCAAAATTGTCAAATCGGCCTATAATCTACAAGCACCTTAAAAATTGTCAAATCGGACCTATAATGCACGAGCACCATCAACATTTTTCAAATCGGACTTATACTGCACAAGCACCTTTAAAATTGTCGAATCGGACCTATACTTCACCTATATCATACAATCCCAGGCGACACTTGGTATTCTGCTAGTACACATCATCTGGGCTATGCCGGGTATTTTGCTAGTACAGATATCCACCTATGTAATCCATCCCGGGCGACGCTGGGCATTTGACTAGTACATATATCAACCAATTTTTTCCAATCCCAGGCATCGCCGAGTGTTCTTCCAATCCCAGGCCATGCCGGGTAATCAGCTAGTATGTATGTCGTGCTAGTGCTATGTCATACTAATACGGGTGACGCTGGGTATTTTGCTCGTACATATGCACCAATTCTGTCCAATACGAATCTTTTTTTTTACTTGGTCTTTTGGCTAAGACCAAAGTGTAGTATCTGTTCTTAGAAATAAAGCGGTTTCATCTTTCGCCCCCTCCTCCCACTAACTCATAATATGCTTCTCACCTTCCTCCAAAATATATAATACGCATTTTTTTTTTACTTGGTCTTTTGGCTAAGATCAAAGTGTATTATCTGTTCTTAGAATTAAAGCGGTTTCATCCTTCTCTCCCCCACCCCCACTAAGAAAATAAGGAGAGAACCAAACGTCAATTGAAAATAAGGAGTGCCTTCTAAATAATAATGTTTTTAGTTCAGCTGTGATTTTTGGAATATGACATCTAAATATAAATTATGCATCTTTTTTTAATAGGAGATAATGCTCGGCAAAAAATTAAGCTGTATAAGACGGTTACTTGGTCTTTTGGCTAAGATCAAAGTGTAGTATCTTTCTTAGAATTCAAGCTAATATACGAAAAACGTATAATACACATCTTTTTTATACTTGGTCTTTTGGCTAAGATCAAAGTGTAGTATCTGTACCTAGAATTCAAGCGGTTTCATCATTTTCGTAGAAACAAAGGTTACTCGAAAATAAGGAGGGTACAGGCATGGGACGTGATCAAATACAATCACTCTTATATGTCTATTTACATTTTAAAACACAGTAAAACGATACATTTTAAAGATATTACGATAGATCGCATGTAAGGAGAGTTAAGATTAGTTAAAATATAAAACTTTTCCTATTCCCAGGAATTAATTTGCCTTGTTTTACAATATATATATATATATATATATATATATATATATATATATATATATATATATATATATATATATATATATATATATATATATTTATTATTTTTAAAACAGTAATCTACGTACACGCGTGTTTCAAGGTTTTTACCTCTCATCAGCGTAGTTTAACTGTTTCTAGGGATCGAACCTCAGACCATGTTTACCATAGTCCAGTGCCTTAACCATTAGGCCATAATCCCTAGATTAATTATACTGTTATTTTTATCGCTTATAAATTTAGATTTTGTTATTGTTGTTATTTTTTTAAGCGATACATACGGTTAATATTGGCGCCGCCTCGGAGCTCATTTTTTTTATTTACTTAGAAAGTCGCCCTTTTTAATTTGGACGTGATGAGAGGTAAAAACCTTGAAACACGCGTGTACGTAGATTACTGTTTTAAAAATAATAAATACATAAAAATGTTATATACGTCCAAATGCAGTGAATGCATGGGCAGTCAGTGTTTTGAGGTACAGTGCTGAAATTTTAGAATGGTCTGACAAGGATTTGCATGCCATGGATATCAAAACAAGAAAAGTTTTAGCAATGTTTGGCATATTTCACATTCGAAGTAGCGTAGCAAAGCTGTATTAAAAGAGGAAAGATGGTGGAAGAGGATTAAAAAATGGAAAAGATTATGTTAGAAGCGAGGAGATCTTGTTGAAGGAGCATGTGGTTAGAAGTGAGGAGTGGCTGTTTAAGGGTGTGGCCAATAAAGTGGAGGTATGTGAAACCAAGGCTGATGATGTGAAACGTATGGATCGAGAAAGGGCAGAGGAACTGGTCAGGAATAAAATGAATGGAACGTTCTTCTATAATATCGCAGAAGTGGCTGATGAAAGATCATTGCAATGGCTTAGGGTTGGCTATTTGGCTAAGAATACTGACGGAACTTATATAGGCTGACTATGTCCAATCTCCTAAACTATATTTATGTCTGATACCCAGGTAGAGATGTTTACAATATTTCCCTCCCCTGCACTATTGCAATTTTCTAATTCGACTTTTCTGTCGGAAGGGGGGGGGGCAAGTAATATTTTTCAATCATTTCTTAATCCATGTATCCGTTATGGTTCGCTTACTTTGCATTTGAAACCGACTGTTCCGATGCTGTTCTCTTCTTTTGCTCTGCAAGGGTTCTCTACTTCTTACTTAACGCACACACGTTTATATTTCGTACATAAAGAGTAGAGATCCAAAAGTAATGCCTGACATTTTATTCCGCCTTAGAAAATAAGATGAGGTTGCAAATTACATTAGTCGTATGATTAAACTTATGCATTCATGACCTGGGATTTTCATGTCTCCTTTGCAGTTTTTTACGGTGTAATACTCTAAAACATCACCCACGTCGTGAACGCGCTTCAGAAGCAGAAATGTGTCAGTGAAATTCTGGCAAAAGTACATTGTGAATGGTGGTTTACCATGTAGAATAATAAACAAAAAGTTACTAGTTTTAATGGTACTACTCCTGTCTACGTAGCTCCTCAATTTTTTTTAGATTAAAATAGGATGCTTTATTTATAGTACGACTCTCGTATATCTCTATAATTATGTAAATGCAACTTTGCCTCTGTGTGTGTGACTTCGTTCCTTATAGACTCAGAAACTGCTGAACATATTTTCTTTAAAAATTATTATTAAAATTATTGTTACACGTTTAATCGGTTAGGGAGATTATAAAGTCTTAGCAAATCATTTCTTCTTAAAAAACAGATTTATTATAATCTGGAAATATAGCTTAGTGGTAGAGCATTCGACTCCAGATCGAATGATATCCTGCTCAAGGCCTGTGTGAAGATTAGGCTTTTTTTGTATATTCTTTTATAGGCTCCATATATGTCAAAATCGATGTCTGCCACAAACAAAATGGTTATTCTGTTATTTTGAACTTAAATCTGCAAAATAGGAATTAAAAATAGAATCTATTTAGAATGTAACAAAAAATATTAAATCAATAGAATTAAAAGGTTTCATAATTATTAAAATATATTAATTATTCTAGACCCACTGATAAAAAAAACAAACACATTCATACGCCAAATGCAGCATCTAATTGATGAATGTTCTCATTAACTATGAGGACAATACCAAAAGAACACTATGCGTCAGAATTAAAAAGGTGTAATCTCATTTATAAAACCTACAATGTCTATATGTTTGCGTGTCTGTCTCAAAGAGGATATTCCCGAGATCGAAGATCGCAGAACAGCTATGAGCGGCTCGAATGATGGCATTTTTGTTTGCCGTTTTTTATAGATCTTTACCCCGTCAGAATAGTCGCTTATGGAACAAACTTTTTTATACGGATTTAAATAGCTCCTAAATGTTCGAAATGAAAAATAATCACATCTTGGAAAGCGTAAGTCTACAACTGCTCTTCTATGCATGCGCATATATATAAATATATATATATATATATATATATATATATATATATATATGTATATATATATTTGTTCATAAATGTTAGTTTATTTCAGCTTCTGATGATGGTAATGTCTCTTGCTGGAACGCTACAACTTTTGCTTTCAGTTTCAAGTCTTGCCGATAGCAGCAGCCAGGTCATAATTGTTTCCGTTTTATACTTTTGGACTCACAACTATACATTGGGTACAATATTATATTAAATAATCGACAGGGAATTAGTTCTATGATACTATATACAAAATCTTGATAATTAAAGATATCGTATTCAAATGTAATTAACGACCAGACAACGCCGGGTGTCGATCGAGTTTCGAAATGGTGCCACCCCGATTTGTTTGTGTTTTTTATTCTGAAATGATCGAAGCAGTTTACGATTTGAAAGTCATATTTCTGAAGTATTTTTCATCCATTAAAAATCATTTTTTTCTATTTTCCAATTATGAGAAAATCAGTCTGTCAATATATTTTCAGTATTTTCTATTTTAATCACATTAATTATAGTAACCCTAAAAAAATAAAAAAACACAAAATGCTTATTACCTTAACCATGTTTTAGTAAATAAAAATTAATAATAAATGAAATAAAAGTGGATATACGGCATACTCACTCATTGTAATCATCGATAAATACCGGAACTACCGGAAATAGACTGCTTCACGTCCCCGGATGAAAAACTTTTTTTTCAGTATGGGTCTTAAATACGATAAATAAGATTGTAGGCAAACTCTTTATCTTATATAAATATGTTTATGTAGTTCAATGTTATGTACCTTATTTGTTTTCTCATTAATAAAACATCACTTAATGATATGTTAATTCCTATTTATATCACATAAATCGAAGTAACACTATAACTGCTTATTACCTAAACTATGTTTTTGTAAAAAGAAAAAAAACAAACTAATTCTCATTTATAAAATTCACTGTCTGTCTGTCTTGCGAGCTCTATCTAATTCAAGACGGAATGACAATATTATATAAAATAAACGATAGAAAATTGACTCTATAATAATATATACGAAATCTTGATTGATTAAAATATCCTAGTTAAGCGTATTTTACAATCGGGCAACGGTTGGATCCCCACGTTTTTATAATCATATACATGTTTTTGTGATGATTAAATGCCATTTACGTTGAAAACGGAAAAATAAAATAGTTTTACGAGTTAATAATAAAAAAATATTTTCATGGCCGTATGAATTTCGCTTCCAGTTCCCCAGATATAAGTCTATTGCACTATTATACATTGCGAAAAATATTAATGATCAACTTTATGACTCCAAATAACTCTAAAACACTTTATAGTGAGATAATTTCTAATATGCATATATATATTAACCGATCCTACTTCCTAAGTGATTTATATCTTACAGAAAATCGGTCGAAATCGAAGGATACTTAAATAATTACAAAATATTTTTTATATGTGTGAAAACTTCTTTTAGAGAGTAAACTTTCTTTCTAAAACATTTATGTGTATGTATAAAAGTTATTTTGCAAGTAAGGATATATTGATATATTATTATGCGTATTCTGTAGTTATATATGGGAACAACTGTGTTTTTCCTGTAGTCGGCTGGATTTATATTTGACGTCTGGCTGTCAGTATAATATATGTTAGTAAATACCTCAGATATTGCCAATAAACCACGATTTCGACTGTGGAATCCAATCAATAATGACCCTGTTGATTCTAGTTTCACTCCCGTTCTGCTAAACGATAATAAATACAGTTTTATTGGCATGAGATAATAACACGGCTGATGGTATGTTTTTATTGCGTTGAAGATAGAAATCCGTCCACAGAAACCAACGTAGACATATATATTACCTTTTTTTACATGGGGGTCACCGTTTATCAAGGCCCGAAGGCCACTCAGGGATAAGAGCTATTGTGTGTACAGTAAACAATGAGATAGTATTGTAGTAATCATTAGTATTGGGGGTTTTGATAGAGTGTCTTACTTAAGGGGGCGGTTTGTCAGGAGTTTGTTTATGTTGGACTTGAAGACGTCCAAGTTGTAGACAGGTGGGAAACAGGCAAGCGGCAGAGAGTTCCAGTGGCGCGCAGTTTTAAGAAAGAAGCTTTGCCCATGGCATCTACGTTTTGATTTAGGCACAGATAAAGAGTGGGGAAAATTTTTGACAGTAGTTTCAGCCAGACGGGTGTTTCTCGTGAAAGATTGGCGAGGGGGGACGAGGGATTGGAGCTCAGACGAGCACATGCAATGGAAATAACGATAAAATAAAGACAGGCTCGCAACGTATCTTCTATGGAAGAGAGGTTGCAGGGAAGAGAAAAGGGCCTCCCCCACTAAAACACGAAGTCTATTTTGTACTCTGTCAAGGCAGGATAGGCTGTTTTTAGCAGCTCCTGCCCAGATATGGCAGAAGTATTTCATCCTTGGACGTACTTGGCTTTTATACAGAGAGAGAATTGCATCAGTAGTGAGATATCTTCTGGAGCGGTAGAAGGATCCCACCATTTTCCCAGCTTCCATGCCAACAGATTTGATGTATGTGCTCCATTTCAGATCAGAAGTAAAGGTAACATCCAGAAGCTTGTCAAAACATGGAGCATCCCCAAGACGAGAGCCGTCCATTTCAATTCATGCCAGATGGGGATCAGAGCGTTGATGATGTAAAGAGAGAAGCTTGGTTTTGGATGGATGAAAAGTGACCTGCCACCTCTTCCCCCATTGTACCACGTGCTCAAGATCAGAGGAGAGAGAATCAGAGAGAGCTTTGTAATTTACGGCCTTTGATGTGTTGCCATAGATGATTGGGTCATCAGCATAGTGTCAACGAAGGATTTAAGTATGTGTTTTGGGAGATCATTGATGTAGATCAGGAAGAGAGTTGGGCCCAGGATGGACCCCTGGGGGACTCCAGCATTAATACTGTGAGCCTCTGATTTCTGCCCATCGACCACTACTCTTATGAACCTATCGGAGAGAAATGATTTAATGATTGAGAAAAGATTTCCAGTAATACCGTAGCTGGAAATCTTGTGAAGTAGGCCCTTATGCCATACTTTATCGAAGGCCTTCGATATGCTCTCGAAAGGAAAACTTTGTCGAGAGATTACCTAATCCTATGTGATATAACCGTTAGCACAGTTGCTGTAGATCTTGAAGAGCGGAAACCACATTGCATGTCACTAAGAAGGTTGTTTCTGTTGAGGTGGTTGCCTACTTCTTTATTTAATACGGATTCCAACAACTTACTCATGACACACAGGAGACTTATTGGTCTGTAATGAGAGGGAGATGACGTTTCATCTGAATTCTTAAATACAGGGCATACTGATGATGTTTTGCAGGGTGTTGGAAAGCACTTCTCCTTAAGACAACGCTTAAACAGTTTTGTAAGTATGAGGGCAAGTTCTGGTTGGTGCTTTTTCAGCACTATTACTGGAATGCTGTCAGGGCCAGTTGGTTTACTGGAATCAAGGTTCTTGATTAGCGACCTCACCGCACAGATAATTTGTATGTTGCATAGCGTGTTGGCTGTTATAGGAGGAAATACAGGGAGTTGATGGTCATTGTCGCATAGGGTTGAATTAGCTGCAAAGTTCTTGGCAAATAGTCTGGGTTGTCTGATGCTGACGAGATGACCTCAGGTCCATTGATGATAGTTGGGATAGAACGCACGTTTCTGTTCAAGATCCTGTTTGCTATTTGCCAGAACTGGTGTGAACCAAGCCGTTGGATTTAACAGACTGAGCATATAGCTCTCTTGCATGTTTTATTACTCTTTTACAGTGGTTGCTGGCAGTCCTGAAAGCACCTTTAGTCTCAGTACATCTATTAGGTTGGTAGCTATGGAAAAAGTGATTCCTGTTATAATTATTTTTTTATCTCGACGAGACGCTAGGGAAGGCAAATCCTGGGTAACAAAATAAATTTGCAAATTCCATCGAGTTGCAATGTGCACATTGGGATAGTGTAAGCATCAATTTATCCAACAAACTATTCATACAATCAAAGTGATTATAACAGCATAATTAAAGCTAGACTGGAATTCCGTAAGCGTTTTCTGCAGTTATATAATAGTTGTACTTGTCTGCTGAGGATTACTACGATAAGTTGCACAACAGAAAATTAAAAGAATGTACTTTGTTCGGATTCAGTAGTGATATTAATAAAAATGCATTTGTATATCTAAACATGGCAAAGAATAACTGATTTCTTTTTGAGTTTAAAAGTAGAAAAATGTGTAAGAACAAAAATGACAAAAAAAAAAGGAAAGTAAAAATAAATTACTCATTTGTAAATTACACCAATATGGAATAATCTGGCGAATATTTGTCTAAATCATACATATGACACACCTTCCGTACATTATTGAAAGCCTTGCATTAACCTTGAACAAGGCACAGTAGCGGGCATACTCAGCGCAGTCGGCATTATATCAAACATTATTATAGAAGCTACTTTACTTAAACATGCAGATTAACAATATTTCTGTCATGCGATTAAATGAAGGACGTGTAGCATTATTATTATTAAGAAATTATTAGAAAGTTAATTGAGTTTCCATTTGCACAAGTAAAATCCAAGGAAACTTGTGCAAATGGAAATTCAATTAACTTCCTTGAAGTTATACATTTGGATTTTACCGTCACTGAATTATGTATCTTCCACCAAACTATCTATTCATGTGTAATCACCTTTTTCTTCACCATATTCCGTCTGATTCACTTTTTTTTTGTTTTCAAGTAAGATCCTTGACTTACTTGTTGTTTCATCAAATACTTTTGCATGCAAAATCCAATCCCGCATTTTGCTAATTCCTACCCTCTGATGAGAAGGAATGTATTTCTTCGAAATTCCGTGGATTAAGGACTATCCACTTATCAAGTTTTTCCTTTTCAGATTAAATATGTTTTTAACTCATTTCAAAGTGTTTGTAACATGTTTTATTAACTGTTTGCTCGTATATATATATATATATATATATATATATATATATATATATATATATATATATATATATATTTCTTAGAACTGCACGCCTGTGAAATTGTCTTCCGTTTTCCTGCTTTCCGGCTGACTACAATATGGTTGTGTTCAAGTCTAAAGTAAATAAGTTCTTGATGAGCCGTTCCATATAAGTTATCAAATTTAACAAATTTTCATTACTAATGATTACTATATTGTCCAATTTCTACTGTATACTCTTTAACCCTTATCCTTGAGTGGCTTCTTGGCCTTGATAATGTGGTGATGCCTATGTAAATATATATATATATATATATATATATATATGACTAGAGAAGCGAACCAAGCTAAAATAGAATGTAATGAGAGATAATAAATCATAAATCATGAGAAAATATGTGCGCATTCAATGTTTGCGAATTATTATCATTTTAGTCTTTTCAGATATTAGGACAAGTTCTTTTTTCGGAAATATTCCTCTTGATATTCTTAAGCATTCTTCCGAATATTAATTGCTTGAAGAACTTGTCAGCTAATGCCTTGTCATATATAAACAACACATTCTGGGTGATTGCATATATCTGTATAACCTTTACATTCCAAGTTGGAGATAAGAAAATTCGGTCCGATGTTGTAGGATGATATTGTACTTGTATTCCATTGAGTTTTGGCAATCGTTTATCAGTCCATTAATTCTAACCGCCTCCTTTATATGTTCTACACATGAGTAGGAATCAATTTAGTGAAAATAATCTCCCAGGTAGAAGGTTATCATAGAAGGACGGCTAGTGCCCGAGCTTATTTCTTATCAGCATAATTGTCATTCTAGGACTATAAGATAAAAAAGAAAAGCTAATCATTTTCTGGCCGAGACTTCTAACCATATGTACAGCACTGCATGCACACAACTAAGTATTAGACCAGATGCAGTACTAAAGAATAATAGTCCATATGTTGTCTGTTGACTTTTAGGGTTTACAAATAAGATTAAATGATAATTTACCAAAACAAATTTTATACTGGCAGTATCATATTTTCCTAAGTTAAAAATATATACCTTTTCGATTTGACCAAAACTGTGATCGGTTGTCTTTAGTTACTAAGCTAACTTCTACACTCGAGGGTTTATTTTTACATTTCAACAGTGTTCTATGATACTAAGTGCTTTTAAAGTCCACTTTCACCTGTATGTTTACTAGATTAAAAAATTTGCCAAGCAGTTTTAGCACTAAAACATAAAGTTTGTTTGAGTTGGATATCCCTTTCGTTTCTATGGGAAGTTTCCTTCATTTGTTTATTCTTTCCGTTTCCTTTCCCCCTGTTAAAATGCAATTATTATTATTATTATTATTATTATTATTATTATTATTATTATTATTGTTATTGTTATTGTTGTTGTTGTTATTATTATTATTATTATTATTATTGTTGTTATTGTTATTGTTGTTATTACTATTATTATTATTGTTGTTGTTGTTGTTGTTCTTCTTCTTCTTCTTCTTCTTATTATTATTATTATTATTAGTATTATTATTATTATTATTATTATTATTATTATTATCATCATCACCATTTTTATCATCATCAGCATCATCAGCATTATTATTATTAATATTATTATCATTATTATTATTATCATCATCATCACCATCATCATCACCATCTTTATTACCATCAGCATCATCATCAGCATCATCATTATCATCATTATTATTAATATTATTATCATTATTACTATTATCATCATCACCATCATCATCATCATCATCATCTTTGTCATCACCATCTTTATCATCACCATCTTTATCATCACCATCTTTATCATCATCAGCATCATCAGCATTATTATTATTATTATTATTATTATTATTTTCCCTACGTTTACAATCAATATAAACATAAACCCTCGCATACGCCTTAATTTTACAATTTACAGCCATTTATGTGATTTTATATTTTGATTCTGTTTGATTAGCCAACCGTCGGGATTTTCTGCCTCATTTGTTGCTTTCCTTTATTCAATTTGAAGGCGTCAATTTCCGATCAATATTGTACGATAAAACAATTATATACTGGACGCAGCAATTCCTAAATCCAATATTTACATATTCTAGACACTTGTTATTAGATACAGCTGCCGATACGATGCTTAGAACATCTTTCTATTTTTGGAAAGCCGAGTTGAGCAAATGCCCTCTTCTTTTACATTTACTACTTCAAATCATTAAATAACCGTTGGAATTTTTATCGAGTCTATTTAGAAATCAGTTTTATATAACGTTCTAAATTAATTCGAGAGTCGTCCATTTGGAGCAAGATAAAAGGTCGGTGTGTAAAGAAATTTGGGAATAGCATGAACAATTTCTATGAAATGATAAGAATTAGGCGAAGAAACACTTTTTTTTAATTAATTTATTTTTATTTCGGACTATTAGTCTCATCTTTATTAGTTGTTGTTTTTCATCTTTTATTGGTTTGTTTATTCACAACGTTTCGGCCAACTATTCCTCTGGCCTTCGTCAGGTGGTAACCGCGACATACAGGAACATCGAATCTCCTAACTGCATTCTAAGCCATCACTGCCATCCGTAGTTGTTGGTACAACGATAATAATTACTCGTGAATTTATAAGATCAAAGAATCCAACCTTGATCGCCCTTCGGGGCTCGTGGCGCAGTTGATAAAGACGTTGAATCTCTACAGTTCAAGATGAACATTGTTTGAAGATAGCGGTTTCAATCCTATCCAAAGCGTGCCAGAGGTTTACTTGACCAAAATGTGGTGAGACGACAACAACTACGGATGGCAGTGATGGCTGAGAATGCAGTTAGGAGATTCGAAGTTCCTATCCGTCGCGGTTACCACCTGACGAAGGCCAGAGGAATAGTTGGCCGAAACTTTGTGAATAAACAAACCAATAAAAGATGAAAAACAACAACTAATAAAGATGAGAGTAATAGTCCGAAATAAAAATAAATTAATAAAATTAATATATATAATGCTCATCTCAAAAATGAATTCCAATTAAGGAATACTATATATAAACACTTTCTTTGCTAAAATTTATAACATTTTTAAGTGTCGCTGCTATGACGTTCCAGATGCAGGAAGCGAGTAAACTGATGTAGCGTATGGGAAGAGAGATTCGATCTCTTTTGTTTGAAACATCGAAAACGACAGTGGGACTTTTTGATAGATGCTTTATCCTATAGAAATAGAGATGCTGTGTTGTTTCATGTGACTGCAAAATTGATAAACAGGCAGAGTGATTAATTAGTTAAATGAAGTTATTATTTTTCCTTATCAATAACGTCTATCAATAGTAAGAAAACAATGCCAAGGATAAGAATAGTGGTAACTGTGATTGTCACATCACCATAAAGACACAACTAATTAATGGTGACGCAGGTGAGTATCAAGTAAAATGAATCATAATAATAAAAGTACATATATTATGTTAAATAAGAAGGTTTCACACTAAAACTATCTTATTTTTAGTAGCCTGATGACATCATAAGAACAGGCACCATATCTACAATAGACATGGTATGTGCTATCCGGAATTATACTATTTATTCCGGAATAAATGGATTGTTCTCGTTCTGCTTTTGTGGATATTGACCTATTAGTTAATTCGTTATTCATTCACGTGAGATTGTTGATTAAAAGAAAGAATATCAGTTACTACAATTACTGCAAGCATATAAATCCAATAAAATTGAAAGTCCGACGACACATTATATATATATATATATATATATATATATGTATATATATATATGTTATTCTAATATATATGTATGCGTATGCATCTACCTATGTATATGTACATCTATATAGCCATCAATGTCTTTCTAATTTTTTATAGTTGTGATACAACGAAACAGTACCGTATGTGAATGACTAATAAGCCCCCTCTCCTCTTTGGATTGAGCTCTTTGTAAATATATTTTCACCCGACGCGTATTTAAGCGATTAAGCGAAACCCACTGTTCATTTGTAAACAAACTGACAGTTTGAGCACTGTGCGACGGGCAAATGCTAATTTAATAGACATTTGAGGATAAATATTTACGGGTAATGATTCTTGGTCCGATGGTTAGAGCTAGCGACTGTCAACACGATGGTTGTAGGTCTGATCCGCGGCTGAGAAAAGGTGTATGTCTAGCCTCACTGATGAGTTGTGATACAAGGAAACAGTACTATATGTAGATGACTATATATATATATATAGTTATAAAATATATATGGCGATTAAGCTACACTGAATATTCCGCGTTTCATCCACTCTAGGACTCTTCAGGCTTATGCGCGAATTTTGTGGTTGTCTGTCGCTTTTATATATGCACCTTCTATATATATATATATATATATATATATATATATATATATATATATATATATATATATATAGATATATATGAGAGAGAGAAGGGGAGAGAATAGAAAAAGATAGATGGATAGAAAGATAGATAATATCGATTAGATTTTCACTGAATTGATTTCCTGCAGACTACAATAGCTTTCAATCTAACGTTAACAAATACTTATCCTAAATTTTCCTAGCAATCAATTTCTATTTCATTTCGTCAATCACTTCAACCATCTCATAATATTTATCATCATTCAACTAAGCATCTATCAATCGCATGACATTTTTTCTCGAGTTGCCTTTGGTCTTAATAAGTGACAACTTTGGTAACAGAAATGTCGAAAATATTGTAAACAGTTCTATATTTTTGTATATCATCTGTATGATAGTATGATCGGACATTTAACATTGCGACACATGTATTTACGATGGTGTGAAATGTGTGTCAGCTAGCTTGTCAACTGTAACCAGGATATCAAGTGCACTTTTATGGCCTGTTGTGTTTGGTTTCATAAACAAAGTACCGGATAGAGATCTGTAAGGAAAGAGGGATGAGAAACATAAATGACACTCTCTGAAATCGTAGTTATGGTATTCTCTTAGCGGACTGAGCTGAGGTTCATGGAACGAGATGATGATTTTTCTTTTTTTCAGTATCTCTTACTGTTCATCAATTCATACAATGTATTTCTGTTTACAATTTCATCGGATAACCAACATGGCCGACAGGAAAGAAGAAGTTGAGAAAACCATACAAATATCCAAAAATTTACCTGTCATATAGGAGATGACTTATAAACAACTAAAGAATGAAAATGCCAATGTTCTTGCAACTACTTGTACAGCTTATCTCGGAACTGACTTTTCACTATCGGAAATGTAAGTCCCAATACGTAGCGACGGCCGTCTATAATAAACAGAAAGACAAAAGGGGAGGGATAAGTGGTTCGTTAAAAAATAATTAGTTATTTAGAGAAGTCATATTTAAGATTTAGGTAGAGTCCTCAAAATGAGAAATTCTATCACAAATAACGCAAATAACCGCAGAAGCAAGAAATATAAATTGCAGTACAAATACAATATGAATAATCAGTTGTCCCATATTCTTCTATTAAACTGACGTCCAGCATTCAAAATAGAACATTAGCTTAGGCACATCGATTAGAGTGTCAGCAAAAATATGACACACTTAAAGATACTTAAGACACTTTGTTGACTATATAAATAAATGACATTGATATATATATATATATGTGTGTGTGTGTGTGTGTAATTATTTCCACAGCCAGATTACGTAGCAGCTCATCACAGTCAACAAACTAGAAGTCCAAGACTCAAGTTTTGCCCTCATTCTGGGCTCATCAATTAGACACATCATAACTTGAGATTTGAAACCCGAGCGTCTTACATGCAAGGCGAGCACTCTACCAACTGAGCCAACACACCACACCCACAAGAAAGCCTATTAACCAGATCAAGCAAACCACAGCGAAATCCGACAGTTGATTGAACCTACCTCCTACCGAATAATGGACGTGGTCATCGCAACCAGCATGCATACAAGAGGCTCGGGTTTCAAGTCCCGGGTTCGGATGTCTAACTGATGAGCCCAAAATGAGGGCGAAACTAAAGTATTAAATTTCTGGTTTGTTAGGTGTCATAGCTCCTGTGAGCTACGACGTTGTTTGCATGTGGAAACTAGCTACCCACAAACGCTTCGTCTGTCCGTTTTTCTTTTATTTGGCATTAAAAGAAAGTTGATTACATACGTAATTTAGCAATTATTCTAAAATCCAGACATCCGAAATTACCAAAATAAACGCCCATCATGCCCCGCTATCAGTTAAAAGCCGAGCAGTTGTGAAAGGGTGGCAGTGTCTAGAGATCTCATTTAAGGCTGTATGCTTCAAAGTGGTCTTATCAGCAGCTCCATCAGTCGCCGTTGATATCAAGTATTTGGACATAATGCTGTAAATGACGTACTGCATGGCATTGGTTCAAAAACATAAATCCAGGAGATTATGTGATGAATCTCGCAGTGTACAACTACAGGTCTTGATTGATGAGGTTCTGACCGCGACCATTAAATAGAGCAGTAGTTTAGCATGTGAGGAACTTGTAAAACAGTATAAAGTGTCCAATAAAACATCTGAACCGTCTAGGTAAGCCTTAGAAACTGAACTAGTTGATTGCGCAAACACTGTGGAAAGTCTACATCGGGCAATCTGCGTATTGATGCTTTCTTGTTACCGAAACGCATCCGTATTCATAAAGTGCTTGCCAGTGATGAAAACGAAATTATCAAGCGTTTCTGTCATCAGTTGTCTCCTCGTTTTAAATTGTGTTTTTTTAACGTAGATTGTTAAACGTTAATGAAAAATGTTCGGTATGTCACCATCCTTGACAAAAAATCACGTCGGTGTCCACCACTTTGTAGAGGGACAAAATGGTCTGCTTATGTTATAGACGATCCCGTCCCCAATGTGTGTAGTTAAAAGTATTGGATGGTAAATGATTGAAAAGCAAAAGGTCGCATAATGATGACGAAAACACACCGGTATATATCAGCGAAGGAATATAATTTATTTACATAAATATACATGAGAAATATTAAGAAATACATAGAAAGAATAAGAGTTCGTTGAGAATAAGAGTTCGTTACTTGCGATTGATGAGAGGCTGACAGTTAGTCAGATAAGCTGGTTGGTGGCCGATGCCACCAGAGCTGTTCTTGATTACATATTGACTGCTTGAGGGTCAAGCGCGAAAGAGAGAGAAAAATAAGAAACAGAAAGTCACGTGGTTATGTCACTTTCGGGTTATCAGAGTTAAAAGACGACACTCGAGTTAGCCTGGGAATTTCTATTCCAACAGGCTTATTATAAGTTACACATATTGCGAAGCTTTTTGTTTTTAACTATTTTGGTTACCTTGTATGTACACGCATATACGCGTGTGTTTTTATACAAGATAATCAATAGGTTCTGCTCATTTTAAAAGTGGCAAACACAATATATATTATAATATAATATATATATATATATATTATATAATATACATATATATTATATATTATATAATATTAATGATATATACTATAATATATATATACATCTATCTATCTATCTCTCTCTCTCTATATATATATATATATATATATATATATAAATATATATATATGTATATTTAAATAAATGTTTAGAGGTACAGAATTTATATATAGTTTTAAAAAATAATAGGCGGAAGTTTCTCGAGAGCTCTTTCGGCTATCATCTCGTCAGGAGAAAATCGATAGCGAACAAAATAATATTGTGTTGAAAGATAAAGAGTTCTAATGGGAAACTTATTAAATGTGCCAAAAGTACGGGGACACTAATTAAATTTATTTACGTTTAAAAACGATTAAAATATTGGCACAACGAGGGAGAAAAAAAAAAAGGCGGGAGAAAAAATTCAAAGTTCCCCAAAGAGAAACAATGCGTTTGATGTTTCTTTTTGCCGGCACAAAGAAGGTTGACGCACCGCAATAGAGACGGCCTCCAAAATCTTTAAATGGTTTTTGGAGTCCGCTCTATGTATCACCTCGAACCAATCTATTTTATATCTATCGGCACAGCACGGGTTGTCAACCAAATGCTGGCCAATAGCAGAGTCCAAGGCTGCAGAAGGAGGGAGACCACCAGACCCCATCCTCCCCTGTCTGATCTTCGATGGAACATGCTGGTTTATACGAGTCAAAAGGTGCAAGGATGTTCGCCCAACATAACCAGCATCGCACTGGCATCTAAACTGATATACAATATTACTATTTTGGATGTAAGGCAAACTATCCTTGCGAAAAGACGGAAAAGCAGGTCTCGTAGTATGTACCAAACGCAAGGACACAGAATTGAAGCAGTCGTAAATACTTCTTCGAATCTGTTTGGAAATTCTATTACTCCCCTCCCCAATCCACGGTAATTTCAAATAAACCGGGCATTTCAAGGGTCCAAACTTTTTAGGGGATTTAAAATCCGCAACCTTTTTGAAAATACAGTCATCAATAAGGTCAACAGGATAACCATTATTGATGAATATTTCCCTGATCTTATCGAGTTCAACATCTAATCTGTTAGGCGAACAAATCATGAGGGCTCTATGTACCAAAGTATTAATTAAGCCGACCTTACGTGATTTAGGTACAAAAGACAACCAGTTCACATATAGGCCAGTAAATGTCGGCTTTCTATAAATTGTAGTGAGAAAGCCCCCCCTTGAGCGTTCGACAAGAACATCCAAGAAAGGAAGCGAATTGTCCTTCTAACTTTCCATAGTGAACTTAAGAGCCTTATGTAAAGAATTCAACCTATTAAAAAATATCGACGCTTCACTTTGCGATGGAAAAATAGCAAAAGTGTCGTCAACATATCTGAAATATGCAGTGGGTTTAGTTGTAGAATTAAACATAACGGATTCGTGGTACCCGACGAAAATATCCGCTAAAGTTGGGGCCAACGAACTCCCCATTGAAACCCCGTCAACCTGACAGTACATAATATCACAAATTATTTATTAGAACTCTTTATTTTTCGACACACTATTATTTAGGTTCCTATCGATTTTCTCCTGACTAGATGATAGCCGAAAGAGCTCTCGAGAAACTTCCGCCTATTATTTTTTTTTAAATATATATATATATATATATATATATATATATATATATATATATATATACAATCATGTAATTGATAGATAGGGGAAGTTTACTAGGTAAATGCAAAAGCAAGCCTTAGTTCAATAAACGTATTAATGTTTATTTTCTCAACCAAAAAGACCTCGATACGATACTGAGACGTATAACTTAATGCTATAAGTATAAATAAAAACTGTAAATCAGGAGTTTACACATACAAATTTATTTTACCACAGACGACCCCCAAGAAAAAAGAGCAGTGAAATATACTTAATCCGCGGAGTTTCAAAAAATGTTATCCTCCTAAGAGGATAGAAATTGCAGGGCACTTAAAATTCCGTGACATGGTCGATTGACAGCTAGTGAAAAGGAAAGTGCTGTTACAGGCCTGGCAGATGGTTTATCTCTCGTTGATCTAACCAAAGACCTTGGGAGAGATCAAGGAATATTGTCTTCATTCGTCGAAAATTCAAACATTAAACCAAGGAATGACAAAAAACACAAGAAACTCAGTTTCTGCTCGTTATTTTAGAAGAATTCGCCGTCAACTAACCAAGCAGCCGGGCAGCAAGAGTGCTGCTATATTTGACGAGGCTGGAAAACCTTCCTTTTCCAGTAAGATAGGCTGCAATATCTTAAATGAAATTGCAAGAAGCATTAAGCCCATAACATGACCTGATTAAACCATACCACGAGGAAAAACGTTTGGCCTGGGCTCAGAATTATATGAAATTCAGCTTTGAAAATGTTCTTTTCACCGATGAGGCCAGAGCAACACTTACTGAACCAGATGGGTAAGCTAAAGTTTGGAGTCCTCTTGGATTCCCTACCCCTCGTAAATTCCGTCGTTAATAGGGAAATGGAGGTGCCATGTTTTGGGCTGGAACAATCTGCGATGAACTAATTGGACTATTTCGAGTGCTATTAGCTGTCAAACTGACAAACAAGTCTTGAATTTTTTTTTTTGAATAAGCATTTGTCACCATGGCTTGATGATCCTCCATTGGCGAGTCGCCGCAAATTGATTTTTTATGCACGACAATGCGCCATCCCATTCAGCCAACGCTATGACATCCTCCCGTAAGCCATTAGGGATTAGTGGAGAAAATTTGATGACATAGCCACCTTGTTGTCCAGATATAAACTCAATTGAGCAGCTCTAGTCAATAGCAAATATGAAAGTTGATGAAAGACGGGTTCAATTTGATTAACTTTGGAGGAAGATTTTTAATATTTCCTGTAATATCATACTATCTCAAATCCGCCGATTGACATCATCAGTTGACAGGGGGCTATTGAAAGTGATTTTGAAGCACGGAAGTTATATCGATAAATAAATATTTCCTTAAGAAAAAAAGTGACATTCGTTCTTGTTTTTGGTTAATAATGTTACCAGATATGTTCTTTATCTTATATACATAGAAACATAAAGTGAGAATGCTGTTTTATTACCGAAAATAAATATTTTTAGCCATTTTTGCAATAAAGTGATACCCACTTAAACTTACTAGAAAATAGAAAAATTAGCCTAAACTTTAAAATATTTATTCAAATTCCATGACAATCAGGGAAAATACACCTTGTTATGCTTTTCCAGTGTATCAAATTTCAATGCTCTGCATTTCATACCAATTTAGAAATTAAAATAATATTGACCTGCAATAAATCGTTTAAGGTTTAGTAACTCCGCTGTCATAGAGGTAATAGAGGTTATAGAGAGCAAATATGAACGCGGTTCTGTGATCTAATATATATATTTCTCCGGTTTTTGCTTGTCCGCCTGTCGAAGTGTAGTAGTTTGCAGAGCTAGCAGTGTACTGGCTTTTTCACGAGCTACTTTGTGGCATTCAATTATTTCTGTCCACAAATTCTACATTTAACGTTTACTATTCATTTTATCTATTTTAGATTTAATGTAGGTAGTTTTAATCGCATTGTTCTGTGGATTTTCTAGAAAGGATTTTGTTCATATGACCTTTTCATAGCAACCTTCATGTTTTTGTGATTCTTTTTCTTCGTCATTCTTATAAATCGGCTGTGTAGCTCTTTCTCTTTCCACATTCTTTTCTTTTTTGTGTGTGTATTGCCTACGCGATTCTAGTATTGTTTTTCTGGACGGTGTTTCTCGCTGCGGTGACCAGCCCTTTTGTGTTCTAAGTTATGTAATTTCCCAAGGCTTTTTATGCCTTTAACACAGTCTTTTATATTTATGGGTCATCTTCCTCCTTTATTTTTTTTCACGTAGATGCGGTCAGTATGACCTTTGCCATTTGTTTTCTCGTCTTTATGATCGTTGCATGAATTGTTCTTTTACCCAATCTATATATAGTTTAGATTACTTTGGGCGATACTGCCAACGTGTGATTCCTTTAATCATATATCTAATATATAGTTTTGTTTCTAAG
>NC_136485.1:29244160-29270396 GCF_053919585.1 Euprymna scolopes
AAAAATAATATATATATAATTTGAAACAAACTTCTGTCTGTATGTTATATTTAAACTAATTATGAATATTTACAATCATGAGTACTTTTAGGATTATTAGTGTTGAACCCGGAGTCCTGTGTAAGAAATTAACAAAAGACAATTAACTTGCGATAAACAATATTCCAATTCCTATCGTTAAAATGCTTTCTAACTATCTTAATATGTTATGCTCGCATTTTATATTTATAAGTGTATAATTTTCCTAAATTCTCGTTTTAATAACTACTCGCTAAGTACTAACGTTCTATCCACCGAATTGAGGTTTCGTGATGCTCTCAAACTCTTCAACAATACCGAGTTATGCTTTCGGGACTGCTGAAAAATGTCTTCTCTTATACTATTTTTCCGGAATTTTGCCGATAGAACTAATCTAATCAATTATCGCCTATTTAGCCTCCTTTCTCTCTTCTTCAAACTCGTTGAGTCATTGATCAATCAAGCAGTTGCCCAGCACCTCATAAGTACAAAAATTCTTTTCGACTGACAGTACTGAATTAAGGAAGCTAGTTCTATTACAGATATCCTAACTGTTATCTATGAACGTATTAACTACGAACTAGATGAAGTAGAGGAGGCTAGAACAGAAGCACTAGACATACCTTTAGCATTTGAAAGGGTTTGGCACGGTTGTCTTCTCATGTAACTTTAATCATATGGTACTACTGAACGAATATTTAACATAAGGGCATCATTCTTAGATAAGAAACATCCAAGTTGCCTTTGACGGTTGTACGTCAAAAGAACATGACATAAATTCGGGTGCGGCACAAGAGTCAATCGTTGGTCCTTTAATATTCCTGATATTTATAAATGACTTCTCTGATAAAATTGTCTTTGAGATGAATACATTTACTGAGTACACCACGTTATATAACAAACCGAGGTGAAAACGGATGGGACCCTGTTATATAGTTGTGTAACACGAGAAATTATTTGTTATTTGTCTGTCGATCTATCTGTATCGATCTAGATGTAGAGCTGTCTATCTATATCGATCTAGCGATCTGCCCATATCTATCTATCTATCTATCTATCTATCTATCTATCTATCTATCTATCTATCCAACTGGTGGGGTAAACAAGAGATCAGATGTGAAGCTGTTTTGATAAAAGTTGTCAAAATTATAAAATGGACAAGTTTCACAGGAAGCTCTAAAAATAACTAATCCGAAAGAATGTGGTCGTCACGTGATCAAGTAAGCTGGACATAGGGTGGAGTTAGAATTTGGATGCAAGGAAGAGCGGACCGCGTTAACGGTTGTCCCCTTTCCTTAGAAGGTAGCTGATGTGTCTCAAAAATTGTGATTAATAGAACTAACCACACAAGCAAAGTTTCTTACTTTCCATTCTTCTGTGACCGACACCTGAAAAGTGAATAAAAAACTATATAAGACTAACCATCGTTTTGGAGTAAATTGCATTCGTTCAAATAGTTTTCCAGCTTCCTTACAAGAATAGATGAATTTCAGATAGACCACCAGACCAACGACGCAGTTGAAAAAGGTATGTTGAATACATGTATGATTCATACACACCCGCATAAGCCATTTAGATGATTACGAAAAGATTTCAAATAGGACATAAATATAACTAGAGTTCAGATAGTGAAGATGCCACTAGATAGAAAATAGTGACACGTGCACGCACTCAAACCCCACAAAGTAACATACGTTGGTTTAGTTACCCTAGTAGTCCACTTTTCAAGGGAGGTATCGGACCTTAAGTTTACCACGAAAACAACGTTAAAAAAATTAAAAGAGAGAAACAAACAAACAACAAAATAACACATCGTTGAAAAAATGAAATAAAACAAACAAAGAAGAAAATAAGACCCTACAAACTCAACGTAAAAGAAAAAAATATATACATAGAACAGAGCCCATTTAGGAAATATTATCCGAAAACAGAAAAGAATAAAAATAAATAATTCTAACAGAAGAGCTCAACGCATTCGAAAAAAAAACACACTTGCAAGTATGTTAAAGAATGGGAAATATGTATGCTAGATTTATAAGAAAAAAAAAACGAAAACATACACACAGAAATAAAAAGGAAAGAAAAATATATATCGCATAAGCGAAAAAAAAACTATTTATATGTTAAACTGTAATTCTATAGAGAAGAACAAGTAAATAACACGCACATACGAATATATTTTAAGTATAATTAAGAAAATAAGGGATGTACCGTAAAAAGAAATTAAATTGTTGATTTTTAAATATGAAATACGAAAAAGAAAAGAATAGCAATTAATTTTGCACACATCTAAAAAATGAAAATGAAGAAAATATTACTAACACAGACAAAGTAAAAAAAAAAAAAGGAAATAGAAAAAGAGAAAAAAGTTAACACTTCAGATGTGTGGTCATGAGTGTTTAGTAAACTTGTCAATCAAGCTGTTGCCGGTTTGCAAAAGCCAAACTTCTTGTTTAAACAAAGCAAAAATGTTACAAACTGTGTTATGATATTGTATTTGTTCCTTGTTGAACTTTTCAACTTTCATGTTAAAAAAACAAGAAAGAAAGACAATTAAAATTGGATGTCCTGGCTTTATTGAGAAAAAAAACAAAACAAGGAGAATGTATGTAAATGTATTTTAAATTGAAATGTAATTAATATGTTGGTAATTGTTTAAGGAGGTTGAATAGTTTTTATAGTGTTTTGATGTTCTAATATAATCGTGAATTCACACTCATACAAGTTTCTTCGTTGATGACGTGGCGCCCAGTAAGATTTTGTTTCTAATTAATTGAATTTTTTCATATATATAATTGAATATAACGTTTTTGAAATTTATTTTATTTGGTGGATAGTAAAAAGTGATTTTCAGCCGAACCCCTGAATTTTGCTGACGTGGACAACTTTGGGTTCTATAGATCTGTATTTTTTTTGTTTGAACTTTGAGTACTTGGTGAGATAAAAACTTCGGTAAAACGAGACTTTTTTTAGATGTTTATAAGGAATTTCTTTTTTATTATTTGTATGTATTTGTTTATTTTCTCGAACCATTCTTGTGCAATTATTTTTTTTTACATATATTTTCGCAGGATGAAAGTGTCAAGCAATCTTTGCCTTGTGGGGCTTATTTTCACAATTAAATTTTTAAATAAGAAGACGATGTTAATGAAAAAAATCGAAAAGAAAAAGAAGTAAGACGAAAATTTAAACAGCTCTGAAATTAGTTGACCCGTAAGGATGTGGTTGTCACGTGATCAGATAAGCTGGACATAGAGTGGAATTGGAATTCGAATAGATGGAGATAGATAGGGACGAAGACAACAAGAGGAGATATGAAGCTGTTTTGATAAGAGTTGTCAATATTATGAAATGGACAAGTTTCACCGGAAGCTCCGAAATTAGTTGACCCGAAAAATGTGGTTTTCACGTGATCAGATAAGCTGGACATAGAATGGAATTGGAATTCGACGTAAATAAGAGCGGACGGGTTAACAGTTGTCTTCTCCCCTTGGGAGGGAACTGACGTGTCTCACAAATAAAGACAATATAATTAACCATCCAAGCAAAGTTCCTCACCTTCCATTATTCTGCGATCGACACCTGGAAAGTGAATTAAAAAAAGCTATATAAGACTAAGCATCGTTTTGGAGTAAATTGCATTCGTTCAAATAGCTTTCTAGCTTCCCCTAATGACAGATGAATTCCAGATAGACTACCAGACCAACGACGCAGTTGATGAAGGTATATCGAATACATATAGGATACACACACGAACACACACACAAACACACACACACGCACACGCGCATAAGACATTTAAACGATCACAGAAATAACTCAAATAGGTAATAAATATAACTTGGGCTCAGATAGTGAAAAGCCACTGGATAGAAAATAGTGACATGTACACGCACTTGAACACCACGGCGTAACACACCTATCTAAAGAAATGACTAAAATCCCAGAAAAATGTAGCAATAAATGAATGGTTGCATTCATCGCTGCTAACGCTAAGCTTTTCTTCTGAAATAATTACAAGAAACTCTCTAAACAGTGATTGCCATGATTAATGATACTTCATGCAAACTCCTTGGCTTAAAATTCACAGACAATATGAATATAAACAAATACATTGAGGTTATTGTCAAGGTTGTGGTGAAAAAGGTGAGCTCACTGTATTGTGGTTGAAGGTTACTCACACAGGAGAGTATCATATACCCCTATAAAGCCACTATTCCCCCACGTTTTTGACTACGTTTTTGCCACAATTCTCCCACTCTTTAACATGGTTCAACAAAGTGGCAAACCTAATAGATTCCGCAGTAGCACGCAAAGTCAAACCGCTATCTCCTCGCCGAAATTTTGCGTCTCTGTGGCTGTTTAACAAGTATTTTAATGGAATGTGCTCCAATGAACTCGAATCTCTTGTATCGCCTGGACAAAAGTATCTCCGACTAACCAGACAAACAATAATATCCCACGCTTATACTGAAGATATATAGATGCCTGACTACTTTCTACTCAAATAGTTTCTTTTTACTCGAACTGCTAGACTCTGTAATTATCTCGCAGTTCTTTGCTCCCTAGAGTGTACAGACAGTTTTAAGTTTAAGTGTAATGTGAACAGAAATCTCGCTGCTCAACTTGCTACATTGTGTCCTTGTAGATTTGATCCAAAATAGTAGAATTTTATATACAAATGGAACTGTGCTTTTGAAATAAAAGTAAGAAAACGCAGAGTGTTATAATACAAATATTTTCCTGAAATTTAGTTAAATTTAAATTTCGCCTTCTATAAATAATAACACTCTTTGTATATGATGATGGACATATATAATGATTTCAACGCATGATTTTCCACCGCAAAAAACTAAGTTGCTCGCAAATCCTCACAGATGATTTGTTTATAGTGGTAAAGGCTTTGTGTAGAACCAACCACACTTTTTGCTATTACTGCAAACCTTTTTCGGTGCAGATGACTGCCACAGGAGAGAGTAAACAGTAGACTGCCGGCTTTTACTTCAGAGTTTCCTTCTAGATGCATATCTTAACGAAGACTAGGGGTATATCTCTCTCAGTGAATCAATTCGCCCCAGATACCAACTTTTAAATTTGGACGACTCCGCGCGGTACCTACAGCGACTAGCCTTTCCAAATGGTCATCCATCTGGTACTGGCCATGCTCAACGCTGCTTAACTTCGGTGATTTGATGTCTTTTTCTTTTCTTCCTTATCTCTTAAACTATCCATTAATGTGTGCAGGGATGATAGTTGCGGGGCGGAGATATACAAGGCAACATAAGTTGTACATTTTCTGACCACATAAAAATTCCAGTCAAATTAAATACATTTTTATAACTGAATAACCCCAATTAAATCTGAAACCCCTTTTAGCATAGATATGTCAAATTAACATTCCCCGACCGTTTGATCATAAAATATTAAGATTAAGGCGGCCATCTCGCACGAATACCTTTCTTTCTAGTCTTCTATTACCTCTATCTCGACTCATAACTCCGCACCCTTTCTTAATCACTCTTATATCTAATACACTGACTCAGATCCGCTCCTCTGTTGGGTCTTATTTGCATACAATCAAATCTTATTTTTCACAACATTTGACGGAACCTCCAGATATTAACTTCCTGTGATCATGAAAACCTGATATTTTCCTTGCAAACTTTGCTTTCGTATAAGCTGTATCGCCTGAGGAGATCTCTAGTTACTGGTAAATAGCTGACTAAAACATGCTCATGTCTGTGCATCAACATATTTCTGCGTATGTAAAAACAATATATATATATATATATATATATATATATGTATATATATATATATATATATATATAAAACAAAAGTTAATAATAGTTTGAGCAATATATCCGGAGACGCGCCGAGTTGGGAAACAAATAATTCATTAAGGGGAAAACGAGAATTCGTTAATAAAAACGATTCAAGAGTAAATTAATATATTTATAAATTAGCGATTATAAAAAAGAGCCTAAAATAAAACTCCAGACGGCTTTCAACCGATACATTGTCAAGAGAAAACATCGGCTGTTACGATAAGGAATAAAAAAAATGTAAATATCGTTTAAAAAATAAGTCGTTTTTTTTTCTTCTCTAACGTGCCGTAGGAAAATGGAAATTTAGACAAGAAAAAACACAAAATCAATTGTCGCCAATATGAGAGTTAAAAAGTAACACCCAAAACCCAAGCAGATATAGATACAATGTATGCAGATAATTCAATATACACATTCACAATATGTGTATAAGAAAAACAACACCCCTACACATACACACACAGACGTATATATATATATATATATATATATATATATATATATATATATATATATTAGAGCTCCGTAAACAATTCCAACTTGTGTGAGAGGTCTTTCTGCCTGCAAAGCGAACGATTACGCATCGTTACACACAACGCTTCCAAAATATTCAGTAAACGTTTAGCGAGCCCTATGCACGATACGAAAAAGACCATCCGAATAAGCGTCTCCACACAATTTATTATCGAGCAAATGTTGCCCGATCGCCGACTCATGAATTGGTGAGTGCCCGGATGTGCTAAGTAAGTGTCCGGGTGTATTCCTTAAACGCAATTCTTTTTCTGAATAAACTTTGCAATACACTCGGGAAATCCATTCTTATTAAATATATCTGTTATCTTTTTCAGTTCAGCTTCTAATTTGATGGCCGTTCAAATCATAAGCGCACGGTGAATCAACGTTTTAATCAAGCTGATTGTCCTACTCATAGGGGCAAAGGAGTCCCAACTGATATACAAGCCCGGGAAAGTCGGTTTCCTGTATATTGTGGTAGAGAAATTGTTACCTGTCCTTTCTACCAAACCATACAAGAAGGGAAGAAAATCATTATGTTCTTCCTCCATAGTGAATTTTAGAGCTGGGTGGAGATTATTCAAATGCAGGAAAAATTCACTCACTTCATGGCGAGACTAGAAAATTATTAGGTTGATCTTTTCCGTGTCATGCACAGTACTCGCTCTAAACATTTACTTAATATTTTGGAGGTTTTGTGTGTAACGTTGCCTAAGTCTTCGCTCTTTGTGTAGAAAGAGCTCAAACATAAGTTAGAATTGTTTTTCTTATACACATATTGGGAATGTGTATATTGAATTATCTGCATACATTCTATCGATATCTGATTGGGTTTTGGGTGGTCCATTGTTCTTTTCTTACTCTGATATTGGCGACAATTGATTTTGTGTTTTTTCTTGCCTAATTTTCTATTTCCCCACCCTAAGTTAGAGAAGAAGAAAAACTACTTATTTTTTTAAAGGATATTTACCATTTTTTCCCTTAATCGTAACCACTGATGTTTTCTCTCGAGAATGTATCGTTTGAAAGACGTCTTGAGGTTTATTTTAGTTTTTTTTTTTTATAAATCCTAACTTATAAATACATAAGTTTACTCTTAAATCGTTTTTATTAACGAATTGTCACTTTCCCCTTAAAGAATTATTTGTTTACTAGCGCGGTATGTGTCCGGATATCTTGTTCAAAACTTATATATATATATATATATATATATATATATATATATATATATATATATATATATATATATATATATATATATATATATATAACTGAATGTGTGTGTGTGTGTGTGTGTATGTGTGTGGTCACGAATAGGCTCCTATACAGTTGACTATTAAAAAAAAACTGATTACGTATAATTATAGAAGATGCATCGAGACACAAGAATGGGTATGTTTGATCTGGCAGAACGGTGGTTCATTAAAATTGTGGGGTCTGCGTTCGCGCCTGGTCCACAAAGTATGAAAATAAAAAAAATAAAAATTAAAAAAAAACGTTTACAAGTATTTTTGATATAGATGTACATAAGAATACTTTGATAAGTATGTTTTGACTTAAATATGGCTGGTATAATAAAATTGTGGGGTCTGCGTTCGCGCCTGGTCTCCATAGAATGGAAATAGGCACAAACTGTAATAAAGACTTTTCATATCTATCTGCGTAAGTATATTTTTGATAATTATGCTTCAGTTTGAAGAAATATGGTATAATAAAATTATGGGATGTTCGTTCGCACCTGACCTCCATAGAATGGAAATATGTCACAAAGTTTAACAACGGTTTTTTTTAATATAGATCCACAGAATATTGTGATAAGCCTTTCAGTGTTAACAAGTATGGTATGATAAATTATGGGGTTTATCTATTTTATTTTTACTTTCATCATATTTTGCTTTGGTTTTGGTACCCCCAAATTCGAAGCTCTCTCTTTACAGTCCTTCCTTTTCATAACCTATCATACTTTCATTAATCAGAAACCATTTTCTGTAGGCTGTTTTTGAACTCAGTCAACGACGGGTACTTTTGTCGTATATATATATATATATATATATATATATATATATATATATATATATATACTTTAACACACAATCGCGCAAGCACACTTATATATATATATATATATTTATATTCATCTACATACAGTACTGTTTTGCTGTTTCACAGCACATCAGTGCGGCTAGACATGCAACTAACTCAAGCCAGGATCGAAACCCGATCGCCCAAACGACAGCTATACAGCTGCTGCTATGCAGGCTATGAATTTACAATGTTTTGACATTGTCCAAATATCTATGCAGAATTTTACAAAGATCATCGCTTCCTACGCTAATGGTAAGTTTTCTACTTCCCAAATTCTTAACCTAAGACAGAGAGCATTATAGTCATCCACATACAGTACCGTTTCGCTGTCTCACAGCTCATCAGTGCATCTAGACAAGTAGATATTTATTTGCTGCCCACCTCAGCAAAATGTGGCACAAGGCCGGAAAGTGGGAACCCCGCAGGCTCCCCTAAAGGAGGGGCACTCCTGCAATTTTAAAAATTGCCTGAGTAACCCCGTCGGCATTCCCCGGTCGGGGCGCCTCAGGCAGCAAGCAATAAACTTGCCCCACCGGAAAGCCCGGTGGCAAGGCCTGGGAGGGTGGACCTCCTAGGTATTACCCAGGCGGTGTACGTCAGTCCAACAGGTGCTGGGCCGGTTCCCGGCCCCTCACCTGTTGGGCTGAGTGTCGAGTGACGAATCCTTGACTGGTGTGCATCTAGACAAGTAACTACCTCAAGCCAGGATCGAAAGCCGATCGCCCAAACGTCGGTCGGAGCTTCTAACCGTTGCGCTATATGTATGTATTTTGGCAGCAAGTAATTATTCAAGCACGTCTGACTAAACACGACTTAGTTCTTCTTTTTTTCGATTTTGTGGAATAACTTTTAAATTATAAGGTATGCTTTTTAAATATTATACTAATTATAATTCTACGTTAAACATCAAATAAATTGTTTTTCATTTAGAGTATTCCATCACCGCGCAGAAAATCTTTATTCAGGTGGATTTAACTTTCTATAGGTTGAATTGCTGTTCTTTATGTTTAACCGCACGCCGACATAAAAATAGTAGACTTAATAGTCATAACGAGTATCACACGAAACATTGTTAAAGAGATTTTGTCAGAGTTTATTCTAAAAAATGTAGACACTGGTTCGCATTTAATTATTAAGAAGACGTAGATAAACAATATTTCTCGTCAAAATGTAAAACACGCTGCAAAAGTAAAAATAACAAAATACTTAATTTAATCGGAGATCAAGACACTAGAATGAACGAATTAATATATTCTTAATATAGTCGAAACAGAAAACAACTGTATAAAACTAGATAACTGGATACATTAACAGAAAAACAACATTAAAAACGAAACTTATTCAAAACGCATCAAGTCTGATAATTTATTTTCTTTAGATAGATATAGAGAACGCAGTGACTGTTAATTACTTTTTTACAATAGGACATGAGACGATAGATAGTTCAGTACAATCTCGTTAACACACCGATTCTCGCCTGTAGTAGTAATTCTTCTAATACACAAAAGTTCGAAAGTCTGTTCTGTTTGCTATCAATACGCAGTGGCTAGCAGAGGAAGTAGAAGAAGAATACGCGATAGGCATGGTTGGTTTTATGGGAAAAACGGCAAGATTAATCGCGAGAATTCCCGAGATTTGAGAGGAATAAAAGACCGAACTCGACTGTGCTTTTACTCAAGCAGGGAAAACGGCGAGAGGAGAGGAAAGTCCCTTCCTAAAAAAGTTCCAGCTCAAAGTGAGAAAAAAAGTGAGACTGAAGGACCCAGCAGTGTTCATAGCCAGAGCACTGAAGTTTCGTTGATCTACTGCTATGGGCAGTGGGTCAGGCGCATTACTTATTGCACGTCCCTCGGACTATGAACTTGGAGGCTAGTAAAATGCATGAGTAAATACAAAAATTAACTGATGTTTCTTCTTAAGACAATTGCTGCAGACAAGATCTATATCTCATCAATATTTCTTCAGGACTAACAGCCAGTTAACGGCAAATGCAAGGTGGGTAGATATCTTACACAGAAAAAATATTTTATTTCATTTTATCAGAAACATCATTTATACAATGTGAGGAATAAAGGACAAACTACTAGATGGTAGAGCATCAAGATTACCGAAAGTAAACTAACGGTTCAATTTCTACCATCCTGTTTCCATCGCTATATGTAATTGAAGCATTTTGTTCCATTTATCTACCGTAGAACGTGCAATTCATAATTCACGTCTAGCTAAATAAGTTTGGAAAATTAAAACTTTTACATTACATTCGCAAGCACGTTATGTATAGCCAACGCTTCTACTAATATATCATCACCTCTTCTAAATATTTATTAGGTCTAACAACACTGGATTCCGCTTGATGACTTTGCTGACCAATAGTTTTCATGTTTAAGAGATAATAATGCATAGACGGCATTATCGAAAGTACAACAGTTCATTGATAACTATTCTAATAAATGTGGTGGAGTGTTTAACGACTCGAACTAACGACCTGCTTGTGCCAAGTTTTAATTAACGGAAACACAATCACTTAAGACTTTGGCAATTTCCACTTAGTTCGTTCTGTTAGTATTGCTTTCTTTTAAGAAGGAATGCTGCCTATTTTTTACATGGGAGTCACTACTTTTCAAGGCCCGCAGGCCACTCAATGATAAGGGTTATTGCGTGTACAGTAATAAATAGGACAATATCGTATTAATCATTAGTAATGGAGATTTGATAAATTGGATTACTTAAAGGGCGATTTATCAGGAATTTGTTTATGTTGGACTTGAAGATATCCAAGGTGTAGTTAGGTGGGAAACAGGCAATCGGAAGAGAGTTCCACAGTCGTTCGGCTAGATTGATAGCGGTAAAGTCTATGTAAACAAAGAAAATCTCTGATTTATAAGATATCAATGAATACAACGGTAAAAATATATTAAGAAACAGTGTCACGTCCATCCATCCATCCATCCATCCATCCATCCATCCATAACCTTGAACCCCTGGAGGGGCATAGGCCATCTACACATTTGTAGATGCTTTTGTAGCGAGGAGTTCTTTTTTCGGAGTGAGAGTGGTAGTCCCACGCCCAACCTTTCCAGAAAGTTCATGCAGCTCCTATTCTTCCCAAATGGTCACCTATTAGGAAATGACCAGACCCAACGTTTCTTAAGAACGACTGTGGAACTCTCTTCCGATTGCCTGTTTCCCACCTAACTACACCTTGGATATCTTCAAGTCCAACATAAACAAATTCCTGATAAATCGCCCTTTTAGTAATCCAATTTATCAAATCTCCATTACTAATGATTAATACGATATTGTCCTATTTATTACTGTACACGCAATAACCCTTATCCTAGAGTGGCCTGCGGGCCTTGATAAGTGGTGACTCCCATTTAAAAAATAGGCAGTATTCCTTCTTAAAAGAAAGCAATACTAACAGAACGAACTAAGTGGAAATTGCCAAAGTCTTAAGTGATTGTGTTTCCTTTAATTAAAACTTGGCACAAGCAGGTCGTTAGTTCGAGTCGTTAAACACTCCACCACATTTATTAGAATAGTTATCATTGAACTGTTGTACTTTCGATAATGCCGTCTATGCATTATTATCTCTTAAACATGAAAACTATTGGTCAGCAAAGTCATCAAGCGGAATCCAGTGTTGTTAGACCTAATAAATATTTAGAAGAGGTGATGATATATTAGTAGAAGCGTTGGCTATACATAACGTGCTTGCGAATGTAATGTAAAAGATTTAATTTTCCAAACTTATTTAGTTAGACGTGAATTATGGATTGCACGTTCTACGGTAGATAAATGGGACAAAAGGTTTCAATTGCATATAGCGATGGGAACAGGGTGGTAGAAATTGAACCGTTAGTTTACTTTCGGTAATCTTGATGCTCTACCATCTCGTAGTTTGTCCTTTATTCCTCACATTGTATAAATGATGTTTCTGATAAAATGAAATAAAATATTTTTTTCTGTGTAAGATATCTACCCACCTTGCATTTGCCGTTAACTGGCTGTTAGTCCTGAAGAAATATTGATGAGATATAGATCTTGTCTGCAGCAATTGTCTTAAGAAGAAACATCAGTTAATTTTTGTATTTACTCATGCATTTTACTAGCCTCCAAGTTCATAGTCCGAGGGACGTGCAATAAGTAATGCGCCTGACCCACTGCCCATAGCAGTAGATCAACGAAACTTGGCGCAGGTATTAGTCTTTCTCTACATAGGAACCACCCAGAGTTATGCATTTCTCTCAACGTTTGATAAAGCTCCGGAGACCGTTTTTGTAGAACACCCCAGGTTGGTCCTCCAACCACGACGTGACTTCAGAAATCAAGGCTGCATCATCTAGGAAACGCTTTCCTTTCAAAAACAACTTCATGGCTGGGAAGAGGTAAAAGTCAGGGGGTGTATGATCAGGAGAGTAGGGTGGATGGGGAAGGATTTCATAACCACATGCCCGTGCTTCCGATCTGGCGACATGCGAGTTGTGGACCAGAGAGTTGTCCTGGAGGAGGAAAGTGCCTTTGCTGATCTTGCCCCGCCTCTTGATTTTGATAGCTTCCCTTAATTTCCTCAAAAGTGAAGCATAATAATATCCTGTAATTTTTGTACCCTTTGCCAGGAAATCTGTCATCACTACTTCGTCCTGGTCCCAGAAGACTTTGAGCATGACCTTGCCAGCGGAGGGCTTCACCCTTGCCTTCTTTGGAGGTGGTGAGTCCAATTTCTTCCACTGCATTGACTGGGATTTGATCTCTGGATCATAGTGATGAACGCAGGTTTCATCCTGTGTAATCAGTCTTTTGAAAAACTTTGATTCATCTTGGCACATCTCCAAATTCATCCTCGAGCACTCGACGCGTTCTCGCTTCTGGAACGGTGTGAGCAACCTGGGAATCCATCTGGCAGACACCTTATGCATATGCAAATGGTCATGAATGATAGTTTCATAGTCTGTACTAATCTTGACATCTTGTGCTATTTGGCGAATAGTAATGCACCTATCTTCCAAAATGGCAGCCTCAACTTTACGGACAGATGCCTCATCAATATCAGAAGGGGGACGACCAGGTCTGGGAGCTGTGTCCACAGACTTCCGGCCATGTTTGAATTCACGATGTCAGCGTTTACAAGGCCATATGATGGGGCACTATCACAATAAGTTTCTTTCATTTCATCAGAAGACTCCTGTGGTGTGCGTCCTTTCAAATACAAAAAACCGGATCACTGCTCGACATTCAACAAGATCCATTTCACACCTGGCTCAGATCAACAGAGACCACAGATTTTTTGGCATATAATCCGTAGATATATATGTATATATATATATATATATATATATATATATATATATCATTGCACATGCAAAATTTCAGCTAGATCAAGACAACTGGAAGTGGGTTAGGGGCATTACTTTTTGCACGTCCCTCGTGCTTCAAATAGTATGTTAATGATTTTTATTTATAGGAGTCAAGTTTTATTCTCGCATGTGAGGAATTAGCAATGATTCTGGAGATTAAATTGGAAATAATAGATGTTCCATAATATAATATAGCTATGGAAAATATCCATTTATTTCGGGTTCTGTGAGAAAACTGAATTTAATGAGGGTGAAATATTTGCTACTACTTTTGTGGGATTGCGAATTTGTGAAAGTGAGCCAAAGAAGATAATGTGCGTATTCTCGCGTGAAAACACGTTGAAGGATTTATTCAAAATGGTTAGTGTTAACGATTTGTATAGGAATTGCCTCGTTATTTTTTATAGTGAAGGAAATGATACGGAAGAAATTAACATATGTTTATTAATATAAATGTATATATTTATATATTTATTTTATATATATTTTTGCAGTAAATATATATGTATGTATATACATATATATACCTATATATATTATGTATGTATGTAAATAGTGGTGGGTGAGTGTTGGGTGTTGGGAAAGATAGACAAAAAGATAGGATGCAGACAGAGGGGGAGTGAGAAAAATATTAAGTTAGAATTATGAATAAGTCAATTCTAAATAAACACAGGTGAATGCTCTTACATTTGTGAAAATATACACTTCTTTTTCTATCTCTAATATTTCTACCAATATAAGCTTACGATATTTTAATCACATCCAATAAGTTTTTCATATATATATATATATATATATATATATATATATATATATATATATATATATACAACGTTGTTCTAGTGTATTTTTTTTTAAATAGGTTGATTTGCTGTTAAATAAAAAAAATGCCGTTACTTTCTTCTTCTAACTGTTTGTGTTCTTTAGATCATCAAAAATATTAAACGGTATGATGTTGTTATTACTTCATAATTCTACTGTGTTGATTACCTTAGGATATGTTCAAACATAGCAATATTTCCATTATTTCATGGGAAAATGCAGTTTTACAATCACATTTTCCCTGCGCGTTATGATGAAGATGATGAAGATAACATACCTAAAATCAATCTTGTTTGGTTTGTTTGGTAATGATACTTGTGTCTTAGGATTTCTCAAAGTTATCAGCACAGCACTTGGAGGCCTTTGCACCAACATAATATTTTCTTGTTATTTCTAAGAATGTAATAGTTTAAATCATATTATTACGAGCTGGAAATGTGAATCGAGAAAGTAGTATTTCTAATAATGTTTCAATATTCCAAATTTAATACTAAAAAAAACTTACTTTGGTATGATAAATAGGGCATTCAAAATGGCGTATTGGAAACATATTACAGGTATTTGCAGCCACTCTTCCAATTTTCGGATTTTAATCATATCAAATCACACTTTATTTCCTTTTTACGGACTGATTGTTGCTATTTCTTCTGATGAGTCAAGGGAATAATGGATTCACTGATTGATATTATGTGATTAATTTTCGCTACAGAACTGATACTGTCCAGAATTGTAAATGCCAACTGAATTAAAGGAATAAATTATAAGATGGTTAACATCATGAATTTTTGAATGTAGTTTCTTGTCATTTATTGACTATATTGCTCTGGAATTACACTGAGCTTCTTAAATAAGAATTGGTATATATTATAAGAAAATATATTTCTACAAATATATATATATATATATATATATATATATATATATATATATATATATATATATATATATAAGCGCATATTTTCATTGAGACAAGTGTTATTGAAAAGCACGGAATTTTTCTGTTTCACTATTTTCTTTTTTATCTTCTCCAATCCCCGATTTTTTTTTTCATTTTTCTCAAAATTGTTGAGGTTAGATCCATAAGTGTGTTTAGCGAGCGCTTTCGATAGAAATACTTCCATAATCCTCAGACATATTGTGTTTAAAAATTATATTTTCAATTCTATCTATACATATTTTTGTCACGGTCACGTGGTGGCTTATTTCGAGTTAGGTGGGCGGACAATGATTTTTTATACATATTTATATGGCAACGTAAAAACTCATGAACCTAATTTCCCACCTTGTTCCATAATCTCACAGATGACAACCCAAATATATAACTTAACTAAAGTGTCAGCGTAACATCTACAGAACTTATGCAGATTATTCAAGCCTTGATTAAATCACTGCTTCTCTTGATGTCCAAAATCTTTTTACAAATGTACCAGTAAATGAAACAAATGCCATTACAATTGACGACATATATAACAATCTAGCACTTCTTCGATTTAAAATGAGTTCAGCAATCCTAAAGAAACTATTAATAATATGCACAAAGTTCCATTTTATTATCATCTCGGAAATATACACACACAGGTAGATGGCGAAGTTATGGGTTCTGTATTGGGACCAATATTTAGTAACTGTTATATAGCCAATCTGGAAAATAAGGTATTTACTTCAATAAGGGAGCCTTCTATTTATGTTCGGTATGTGGACGATCTATTGATTCTTGTTGATAGCATAGAGTTAATAGAATATTTAAAGAGTGCATTTCAGAGTAATTCCGTCCTTAACTTCACATACAGACTAAGTGCTGGTAATAAAATCTTGTTTTTAGACGTTCTCATTGATACTATTTGCGATGGATTTATCACTCTCGTTTTTTTTAAAAAAAAACCTGCATCAGTTAATTCCTGCATTTAAAAATTTTAAAAGTGAATGTCCCTTCCGTTATAAAACGGCTATGATACAAAAATCTTATAGATCGTGCGAAGGTGATTTCCCCAAACAAAAAACATATTCTTTAACGAATGAAAAAATATAAAACAGGTTTTAGTCAGTAACCAATTCCCAAACTCTCTTGTAGATAAACAAATAAAACTAGCTATCAGCAACTGGAATCAAACTAATAATATTCAATAAGAAAATTTTCAACTTATTTATACATATATTACCGTAATCAGCTACACAAGAACTCCAAAACGAATGAAAGTATTCTAAAAAATATAATACGTCGATACGTAGTTCCCAATGCTAACAAAAAAATAAAATTGATTATCTATTATAAAAACTGCAGACGACTAGCCTTGTAATGAAAAACAAGATTACGCAGAAAAATAACTTGTTAGAAAAAACAATATAGTTTACCAATTTAACTGCCCATTAGAAGAGTGTATCTCTAATACTACTAACTACAAAGGCAATACTACAAACACATCATCGCAAAGACTAACTCTCGACTAACGACTAGTTGAATATTGCAGTGAAAACATGGCTGCCGTCATTCTGAATTCCGAAGAATCATAGTAGAGCATAGTAAGGTCTTGCAAATCGAAAATAATATTAATAGATTAAATATACTCCCTATATCAATATATCTCCACTCACGCGTTCCTGAACCTTCTACTCTCACACGAAATACAATCTAATGTATTTTAACCTTCAAAACTGAAATATTGTCGATAGCTGTCTCCCTCCCCCTTATTATCTCCTCCCCCTCTCTTTTTTTTCTTTTTTTTTCACGCATTTCTCCTAAAACACTTCTTCCAAATACTAACAACCATTTCTGTAAGGTCTGACGAGAGTTTTGGATCGTAAACATTGTCCAACATCCAAACATATGTAATCAAACAGATAAAACTGTAATAAAAAATAAAACATATATAATAATAATAATAATAATAATAATAATAATAATAATAATAAAATTAATATTAGTAGATTTTTATTTATAATTATTGGCCCTATTTAATTTATTTAATCCCCTCTTATGGCTAAATTTGTTATATTAAAAAGATAATAAATATTAATTTTATTCTGTTTTTATTATTATTATTATTATTATTATTATTATTATTATTATGTTTATTATTATTATTATTAATAATAATTTTAATATTGTTTTATCATTATTTTTTCTTCTTTTATTTATATATTTATCTAATAAAAACGCGAAAACTTTAAACTTATATCATTTAGCACAAAGGGCCTAATTAATTGTAGACGTATGTTTGAACTGCGTTGGTATTACTCGTGGACGTATGTGAGTTGATAAATATGTTGGCTGGATATATTCGCTGTCTTTTTTGACATGTTAATTTCTGACGCTTGGATTGTATCTTCTGTTTGTATTTGTAATAATATGTTTCATTACTGAATTGTATAACTGTTCATAAATTGGTTGACACGCAGATCTTTTTCTTTTTCTTTTTCTATATATTGTCAAATTCTTACTTTCTCTCTTTCTCTCTTTCTCTCTTTAACTAGATCTCATCCTTCTTTCCATTCCTTTCCTTTCCCTTCTAGTCCTTATTCTCTTTATAATAACCATTTATATCTTTTTTCTTTTCTTCTCCATTTTATATATAAATATATATATATATATTTTTCTCTCTATTTTCTTTCTCTATTTCTTTCCCTATTCCTTTTTTTTCTCTTCTCAATCACTCTCTCTCCATTGTAATCTTTTAACTTTATTTAAATTGCCCCTCCCTCTACATTTTATAATTAAAGTTCTGTGTTTTAAGTTTTTTAACTCCAACTTTTAAAGAGTTCCTACCTAAAATAAAAATCCATTATTCATTGAACTTTTGAATAGTCAAGTCGCTGCCTGATGATATCTGTTGTTTGATTGAAACAAGTGACTATTTGTAGCAGCGGGATGTGAGCATGTTTATATAACAATAAATAAGTATTATCAGCTCTTTTTATTGAGCACTATCTAACAACCTCGTTGAATTCATTAGTCCATTACTTTTGAATATAAAAAAACCCGAGTATATATATATATATATATATATATATATATATATATATATATATATATATATATATATATTATGCAAAAGATGAGGTGACTAACAGATGTGTCCAAGGGGTCTGTCTCCTATCCCGCGATATACCTAACCCATCAGTGTGCGGATATTTTCTTCGTCCAATAATAAAGGTCTCTTGCCAGAGTTAAACCATCAAAGATGCCTCTGACTAGTATCTTACAACTATGCGGATACACTAGTGTGTACAACTGATCGGAAAGCAACGTTTCCCTCTAAATTTATGGTAACAGATGACACAACGCATCGGCCAAAGTATCGTATCATATCTTATCATCAGAATATTCTTTCATTTTTTTGACTCTCAAGGATATATCCGACACAGTAAGACACAGTCAATCAACCGAAAACGACATCAGTCTATATAAACACATATAAGATATTAACGGATATATACCCAAGAGTCAACACAATGAAAAGAATATGCTGTTTTCACAGCCGTACTTATCACTGTAGACAATCCTCTTACGAAGTAGGTCAATATAAAAACTGCCACCCATAACCTCCTCGGGTTAGGGGTAATGAACAGTCGTTACTTTTAATAACCAGCTGCAATATTCAATCAGTCTGCCTTTCTGCAAGACAAAGAAGCAAAACACCGCTAGATTACTAACCTCTAAAACACCGCTAGGCCACTAGCATCTAAATCATCGATAGACTACTAGCCTCTTTAACACTGCTAAACGCTAGTAACCTCCCAAATATAGGTAGGTTATATTAGCTTCTAAAACTCCGCTAGATTTTACTAGCTGCCCAAACGAGGTTGCTAGACATTACTAGTTTCTCAAACACAAAAAAATCAGTCGAATCATAATTCTCCATTATACGACGGAGAGTAGAAGAAGTTTGATTCGACTTACATTTCAATCTTTCCATTTCTTGACTTTTTCAATTTTCAAAGTTCGAATCGTGTGCACAGTGAGGAAGTCTCTCCTGACTCCAAAATATATTTTAGTTTACATTGCACTGTAAAAAATCTACTGTTGATTTTATAAAATTATTTCTGTATATAATGGCTTGTATTAAATATATATATTATATTATATTATGTATTTTGTATATAATGGCTTGGATTAAATATATATTATATTATATTATGTATTTTGTATATAATGGCTTGGATTAAATATATATTATATTATATTATGTATTTTGTATATAATGGCTTGTATCAAATATATATTATATCATATTATGTATTTTGTATATAATGGCTTGGATTAAAGTTTTAAATGCTAAATAAAGTGTTATGTTTCAGTTGTGCTCATAACAGAAGGATTCCTTTTAAACGCGCTCTCGTAATATCAAAGAAACCGCTATTGATTTTATATGCCTGACCTTCTTATTTGATGCGGTGATAATGGCTCAAAGTTTAAAATAGAAACGTCAATTATCATGGGCCAATTGTTCTTTAAACAGAGGCATTCATTTCGAACGCGCACCTGTCATACTGTGTAATGTTTGTCTGTTCCTGTTTTTATCGGATTATTTTAATTATTGATTATTGATACTTAACAAAGACATTCCGATACAAAACGTATCTAATAACACTGCCAGGCATATAAATTCCCTTCATATTAAATTTCATAAAAATTAGCACAGCCGTTTTTGAGCCCATATGTATGGAACGCAAACAGACCAACAGGCAGACACCTAGAAAGTTCCTTATAAATAATAGTATACTAATATATATATATATATATATATATATATATATATATATATATATATATATATATATATATTTTAGTATAATGCTCCTCACCTTGAGTTGAGCATATTGAGAAGTGAAACACGAATTACCATTAGCATATAAGCGACGCTCTTTGTGTAAACAAATGAGCGGATGTATTTCGGACGATGTCAAAACATCGTTAAACTCACTGCTCGTTCAAGCAACCGCCAATAGCGTAATGGTTAGGAGCCTTGACTGCCGTACAAACGGTCGGGTTTCAATCCTGGCTTGAGGTAGTTGCCTGTCTAGCCGCACTGATGAGCTGCGAAACAGTACTGTATGTTTATGACTATATATTAGTATATATATGTGTGTGTGTATATATATATATATATATACTCATGATAGAAAGATATACATATATACTCATGATAGAAAGATATACAAAAATTAAGAATAATTGAATTCTAACAAGGGTCGTTGATAGTGTACAATCAAACCGAGCAAAATCGTAGTTTTCTTTATGTATTTTTTGCTTCGATGTGCAGACCGTTTAGATCATAATAGATTTCATCAGGCAAGAAAATAATTTTAATTTTAGATTTTCTTGCCTGATGAGGTCTATTATAATCAAAACGGTCGGCACATTTTAGCAAAACGTGACTGTATTTACATAATGAACAATAATAACTATATATATATATATATATATATATATATATATATATATACATATATATCGTATAACGATTACATCACTCTGACTAATGTAAAAAAAAAGTATTTTAAAATAAAATGCTAAAATTCAACATTATTTCCCGCGGTTAATGGTAGCCGAATGGATGCGGTCTTTGCTAATCAAGCCAGAAATAGTTCGAATCTATCGTCTGATGTTAATCGTGACACTCTGCATGTGTCAGTGTGTGTGGGGGGATTTTAAATGGAAGGAAAGACAAATGTGGTCAACGATTCCTCTCTAATTATTTTATTAGTTTATTTAACTTATTTCAATCGTTTTTCCCGTTCGATACTAACGCGTCCTAACACAAATCATATGTTAGACGTAATCGTTAAATTTTTAATACGACACGTGAACCACTAGCGTTAACCAAAGCAGAAGCCACTACATTATTAAACGTTCAGTTTTCATTGATTTGAACATTTTGTTTATTTGTAATGCAGACAGTACAGACTCAAATCGGAGAGGGAGCAGATACTCATGAATAGCTGTCGAAAGGTTGGCACGAAAGCGTGCGTAATCTCACCGTATGACCAAACATTGTCTGAAAACCGAAGTGTGTAATTCCTCATCATTAGAAACAGCCTGCATCCGTAAGAATGAGACAGCTACAAAGTGAAACAACGATCCAGGAATCCTCGACACTGAGAGGTGAATGAAAATACGTCAAATTTGAAAACAACAAAAAAACACAATTATATTCAAACCTCTCATTTAAACCAAGGAAACAAAGAAGTAGCATCGAAAACTTTTTTCTCTTTTTCTCTATTTAAAATTTATATCGTCGGATGTTCATCCTTTTAATATATATATATATATATATATATATATATTATATATATATATATATATATATATATATATATATATATATATATATATATATACACTCTCAGTTCAGCCCAGTTTTGTTATTAAAAAAGTTTAACTCGTGTTCAGGTAACCTACATCTGGAATTTCAAGTTTTTAGGCTCAACATTGGGGGAGAAGTTTTGTAGAGTCTGCAGAGGTCAACTCTTTCAACCTTGACTTCTTGGCAGCTACATTTTCGCTCAAAATCTAATTAAAAAGCTTGCCGCATGTCTAAATATCCTATCTGTAAAATTTCAAGTGTTTAGATCTAAAATTAGCTGAATACTTTTCTAGGGACCGCAAAGGTCAGATATTCTGAACTTTAACCTATTGGCATCCAAATTTTCCATCAAAAACCCTTGAAAAGGCTTGCCCTTTGTCTGAATACACTTTATGTAAAATTTCAAAGGTTTAGACCAAAAATTATATATATATATATATATATATATATATATATATATATATATATAAAGTTATGAAAATATATATAGCATATATAGCTACACAGAATATTCCGCATTTCGTTCTTGGGAAAATTCGTCAGGCTTATGGCTGACGAATTCTAACGGAAATGAAAGGAATTCTCACGAGTATGAAACGCGGAATATTCTGTGTAGTTTAATTTCCATGTATATTTTGTAACTTACTATCTAGCTCGAGTATCTCTTGGGCACTGTTGAAGTAAATACTGAAAAATATACGCATAAAAGTATAGCTTTATGTGATTAAAGGAATGAATCATATGCATATATATACATATACATATATATATGTATGCATATATACATACATATATATATATATATACACATACATGCATACATGTAACAGTTTATTAGTTGAATAAGTTTCTAATTAATACTACTCTCTTTTATAATTTTTTCAGTCTTTTTCAAAACTTATTATATTTTAATGAAGATTTTAGAAACTGTCCCAAGGTACTAATCTTGTAAATATAAAGTATAAATTTTCTCAAAATTAATAATACCATTTATTCGTGATGCTATATTATTCCCCTTTGTTTTCCGACACACATTTTATAACAATGCGATCTCATAACGATACTGAAATCTATCAGCATTCTTTACCTGATGACATTCGGTCATGATGACAACAGATGTGACTAATTTCTTTCTTTTCTGATTCAGTAAATATCTATTCCCCATTTCTTCACTTTTTATATCTGTTGACGTCAATTGTAATAAGATTTCCCGCCGCACGTGGACACTTTACTGAAAAACAACTTACAAAGATAAATAGTGAAATTTAAATACGCATAATTTATGTTTTCTTCTTTCAAGTTGTTTATCTAATCTGATGTTCAGATTATCAGACAACCATATTGTTTTTCCAGTCCAAATAAATTCATTTCTCACCCAAAAAGTAAAAAAGCGAGAAAAATTATTTCAAATTATTAGATACAGGATGCTGTTTTCTAAGCCCAATTATAAAAAATATGTAATGAAAAAAAACGATAAAAAATAAAATAGATGAATAAATAAAAAACCTATATACAAGACGGTAAAATATACAAAAATGGCTCATATTGATTCCCATAGAAACGCCCACACTCAGACATTATATATATATATTTATATATATATATATATATATATGTGTGTGTGTATTTATATATGTATATATATGTATATAATGGGATATATTTTTTATTTATGCCAAATAAGATATAGAGATTATGTATCATTTCAGGGTAAAATCATCCAAATAATAAACTAGCCTGGTCACGGCACCAGAACGTTAGCTGCATGTATATAACGAATCGTGTGACGGGTATATTTAATGTGCCTGTATAATCTGATGTATATATAACATGGGTTTGTGATCGTTTAGGTTTTCTATAATGTGCGTGCAGAACATGATGTTTCTCTCTTTTTAATATGTATATATACATATACATATACATATATATGTATATATACATCCATATATACACACATACATGCACACATATCTATGTATATACATATATATACACACATACATACATACATACACCCACATGTAGATATTATATATATATATATATATATATATATATAATAAAACATTCTTCAAATATAATTTCAGATATACAGCATGATAAATGTAACGGTTCTTTAGGTGAATAATTTTCTAATTAATACTACTCTCTTTTATAATGTTTTCATTGTGTTTTAAAACTTATTATTATATTTTGACAAAGATTTTAGAAATTGTTCCAAGATATTAATCTGTCTAACATACAGTATATATTTTCTCAAAATTCATAATTTGTTTGTTCATGATGCTATTTTTACCCTTTTGTTTTCCGATAAACATTTTATAATATTGAGATCTCATAGCGACACTGGAATCTATTAGACTTGTTTATCCGATGAATCCGGCAATGATGACAACAGATGCGTCTAATTTCTATTTTGTCTGATTCAGTAAATATCTATTCCCCAATGGAGTAAGTTTCACTTCCAATACCCGATGTACTGTTTTATGTCAATTGTAATAATATTTCCCGTCGCACGTGGACACTTTAATGAAAAATAACTTACAAAGATAAACAGCGAAATTTCAAAACGCCTTACTATTGTTTCCTTCTTTCAAGTTGTTTATCTCATCTGATGTTAAGATTATCAGACAACCATATTGTTTTTCCAGTTCAAATAAATTTATTTTTCATTTGAAAGCTAAAAAGCGAGAAAATCTATTTCAAATCATCAGATCCAGGATGCTCTTACTTAAAAACCCTAATAAAAATATGTAATAATAAAAACATTTAAAAATAGAAAATAGAAGAATGAATGAAATTTCATATTCATGACAGTAAAACACACAAAAATGGCTTATACACATTCACACACAAACACACACACTCAGTACTTATATTTATATATATATATATGAAATAAAATAGAGGTTGAAGGACCTGGATACTCAACGTTTCGCCCGATTTATGCGGGCTTCTTCAAGAGGGATGGTCATTGACCTTGAAGAAGCCCGCATAAATCGGGCGAAACGTTGAGTATCCAGGTCCTTCCACCTCCATTTTATTTCATATCGTCGGATTTAATCCAGCTCAACAATCATATATATATATATATATATATATATATATATATATATATATATATATATATATATATTGATATACATATGTGTGTTTGTATTTGTTTGTGTCTCTGTGTGTATTAGGATAAAACTTTACTTATTTTAAATGAGATGTAGAGATTATGTTTCATTTCAGAATCAAATCACCAAACTTATCAAATAACCTGGTCACCGCACCAAAACACTAACTGCGCTTATATAAAAAAATTGTGACGCGTCTATTTAATGTACGTGTATAATATGATGCATATGTAACATGGGTTTGTGGTCCTCTAGGTCTTCTATATATAATTGAGTTCATACATATTTTGGATTTTGTAGTGCTCATGTATGTTTTATGTGTCAATATAATGCTCTCTGTGGTGCCCGCGAGTATGCGTTGTGTTAACACATATAATACACAGTTCAAATAGACAATAACGATTTACAAACAGATAGTTCTTTACACAAAGAAAAAGATAACACATTTCTTTGTTTTTAATCTAGCCAAACCGGAAAAGAGCTGCCATTAAGATTTTTCCCAACGAAAAACCAGGAAGTCTCAGGTTATATTTTCATGCAACTTATATTTCAAGATGTTCCCCGCTTAGAAATTGCAGGCTTCTACATTTTTTGCTATCTTCAGCGTACAGAAGTCATTCCGACCGGTCACCATCTCCCCGGTCGCTGGCTGACTCCCTACATCCGTCTAATTCAACCGAAACTGACTCCATCCTTTCCTTAATCTGTCTACGTATATGTATAAAACTATTTTCTTGTAAATATTATCACTGCAATGTATCAATAAAGAATCACATAGCCAGATATTTCTATTGTATTGAAGGTGCATATTTTTGATTTTTCGGGTGACTTCTACTACTACTACTACTACTACTAGTGCTACTACTTTTTTCCTTCCTCTCTGCTCACCGAAATGCAATTGAAGGTCATTTCACAGCAACAACTTAATTCGTAAACATTCCTTTTTTGTTTAAGGGTGAAAAACACGTTTTTGGCTGCAATGCACATTATTTTTAAGAATACATTTACTAACGTGCTTTTAAACATTTCTTTTCGTAAGCGAGAATTTGATTCATTAACTAATCGTTCGCTTCATCAACACACAAAAAATACATCACATTAAAAATAATTCTCTTTCATTGAAATACACTAGAAACAATACGTTCAGAAAGGATTAAAGCGCTTTTTGACATTGTTTTTATTCAGAT